>NC_051440.1:26195548-26200606 GCF_001649575.2 Kryptolebias marmoratus | reverse complement strand
CCGTGTTCCCGAGCACACGCCTGCATCCGTGTTCCCGAGCACACGCCTGCATCCGTGTTCCCGAGCACACGCCTGCACGTTCTTGAGCATACAGTCGATCACAGGGACACCAGGACAGGTCTCCAGTCCATCACAGGGACAGGGACAGTTAGAGTCACCATGGACCTCACCTGGATGTTTCAGAGGACCTACAGGAAACCCTCACAGGAAGGCCAGGAGGCAAACCTGCAACCTTTTTGCTGAGAGGCTGCAGCTGTAACCACTGCTCCACCGTGCGACCTGGGTGTTACATTAAAACTAATTAACATGTTAATCAAAGCGATGCCTCAGGCTGAATACACTGATACAAAACTCTCACTGCAATAAACAATAATGTTTCCAGACCTGACTTTAAAGGTCCAACACGTCTCAGGCTGATGATCGTGTGAAGAACGTTCTGGTTCCTCATCAGCTCCTCTGATCCAGACCTGACAGAAGCTTGGACTCTCCAGAACGGGTTCTGCTGGCAGACAGGATCTAATTACAGCAAACAGGAGTTTATTCAGAACCCATTACTGAAACGAGCTGGAAACATCTTGACCTTTCTGTGACCTGATTGAGTCCAGATTATTTGAGGACAGCCGTCAGACGTCCTTTCATCAGGGACAAATGGACTGTTCTAATCAGGAGAACTAAAGCGCTCGGAGCTGTAGGAGTGACAGTAGATGTCGTACAGGAAGTCTGTTCCTCATACCTGAACCTTCCAGGTGTTTTTCTCTCTCTGGGTTTTGGACTGAAGCTGCTTGCAGAACCTTTCCTGCTGCTCTTCCTGGTTTACAAGAACAGAACAACCTAAAAGTTCCAGCACATTAGCTTCTGATGCTTTAAGCTTTGACCCGGCTCCTCGGAGAACCTCCACAGAACCTCCAGAACCAAACAGAGGAGCTGTGTTTGCCTGAGGGCCGACAGAAGAATCTGCATCACTTCTCCTGACTGAGGATAAGAAATGTTTCAGAGGTCATCCTTTCTGTTTCTCTGCCTCAGGCAGACTGATGGATCCGTCGTCTCTGTCCATTCATCTTCCTGTCCATGTCCACCTCAGCAGGCTTCCTGTCTCAGCAGGCCGGGCTGGCTTCAGGCACTTCAGGCACACATTAATCTCCATGTATAATTAATGAAGGGATGGGAGCTGCTGTGCACCGTTTACACCAAACACGGCTCCACGTTCTGGGTTAGACCCTGACAGGCTGTGAAAAAATCTTCTTATCTCTGAAAACAACTGGAACTTTTCAAAAAGTTTCATAGCCACAGATTTGATGGGTTTAAGAATCAAAAACTTGAAAATGTGGATATAAACCAGATCTCAAAGAGAAAATGTACTTTCCTGCAGGAGCAAAAAGATGCACTGAACCAGAACCCTGAACACACATAGGCTGGAGAGTCTGACCCCGTGACCCAGTGACCCGGTGACCCCTGTGACTCCGTCGGCACCTCTGCAGGGTGAAGACCTGATCCCAGACCTGGACTGAAGCCACCCGCTCCTCCTGGATCAGGAGGTCAGGAAGAAGAAAAATCAAAGAGAAAAAGTAAACTAAAGAACAAACTATTGTTCTCATTAAAGGTGTTAAATTTATCTCCCTGTGCTCTGATTTCTGCGTTTCCATGGAAACCGGATCCGTTTATGTTCCTGCTCGTCTTTTGACTACAGAACCTATAAATACAGCATGTAAACAGGTCTAATGATGTGTTGCTGATGAACAGACATGTTTTCTGCTCTGTTCATCATGTTGACATTTGAATCAACACGTTAATGTTTCCTTGCGGAGCTCAGAGAACTCTTCTGCTTCCTGCTGAACAACCAACCCGACGAGACAAATTAACAACTTTAACAGAATCTGAAGCACTTGTTGCAATGATACAGAATTAGAAACGCAGACAAAGTTGAAGAAGTAAAGTTAATAAATTCTGCTGTATTTTACTGGCAGAAAGATCGTTAACGATGTGTTTTAACGACTTTGGAAGAAAACATTTAATTAACACATTCATTTGGAATCAAATCTCCCCCTGAGTCCAAAAAAGAAGATTTGTTCAGCCAAACAAGTAAAGCTTGTGTAGGAGGACCCAGGAGGAGGCAAACCTCTGGAGGCAGAAGTGAAGCCAGGAAACAAACAGGACAAGAAGACAAGCATCACTTCACAGAATGCATATCGCCCGCCAACAAAGAGCTCTGTTGGAGATGACTCCCAGCTACTACCACCCCTGATTTATTCAGGTTTCATCAGTTTGTTTTTAAAGCACATGTGACTCATGCTGAGGTCTCAGCGGACACAAACTGAGAGGAAAAACTCCTTCAGAAAGTCTGAAGATTAATATAAAGAAGGTAGAAGCTTCATTCTTTACATAAATATATCATAAATACACAAGTTTAAATATTTTTATTAATCAGGGCGTCCAGACCTGTTCAGACTGAGAAACAGGCTTTCAGATGAACTTTGTTGTAAATCTTTAATCTGAACCAAAAGCATCATTTGGTAAAGTTATTAATAAAGTTACAAACCTGTGTTTTCCAGCGGAGACTCGGAGCTTGAATCGTCTCTGGATTCAAAACAACGGAGATGAAGAATGTTTAGTCCTGAACTGAAGGTGAGCTTATTATCAGGCAGAAAAAATCCTAAAACCTCAACAACAAACCAACCAGGAAATGATCTGAGACCAGCTGACAGATTCTCCACTTTCTACAAGACCTTCTGATGAAATTACTGACAGAGAAACTCTGTCTGTTTCCTGATGTTTTATCTGAATGTTAAACATCAGGTTGGGGTTGGGAGTGTTTGCAGGAGGTGACTCCACCTTCATCTAACTCATCTCCTGAAATATTGACATTTTATTGCCCATTATTAGAGGTTAAAGGTTGTTTTCTGTCGTGTCAGAGATGTAAACGCTGTGAGAACTGGGAGAACCCTGTTATTTCTGCAGATAATTCAGAGCTGAGATCACCTGAGCCAACAGTCAGGCCTCCAGATTATCACCTGGGCTTCATGAAAACAGATCATTCATTCCCAACCGAATCCAAGCTGAGCTGGGCTGTGATTCTGCCCTTAAAGCAAAGAAAAACAGCTGCAATTATTGAACTCTCAGACTTGAAGCCACAGGAAACCCTTTTGAAGAAAATTTAACTCCATTTAAAAAGAAATTTCCCACAGAAATGCACTGAGATCTCTGCAGATCCTTAAAAACTTCAGCTGCTGGTTCTGTTTGTTTAGCTGCTTTTAGTTTCAGCTACTTTTAACTTCAGCTGTAAAATCTGGTGGGAACTTGTTGTCTCAGTCACTCAGCATTCACACTGAATTTGAATAGAAAATGAAATTTCTCTACTTTAAAATAATTTTGTTGCTAAGCAACAGTCTCCATCTTGTCGGGCTGCAGGTAGCAGCAGGTAAACAGATCAGGTGAGATGCATCAACATGATCTCTGATGGTTTTGAATGTGTATGAGTGTTACATGACACTCATCATTATTAACTACAAACCCTGCAGCTTCACACCTGTTCTCAGTTTCTACAGGTGTGTAAAAAGTGACACCTGAGCAGATCGGAGGTCATTATAAAAGCAGAAACACACGGTCCTCTTCCCACAGGAAGTTCTGTGTGTTTTTCCATGAACACACAAACAAGGAGCTGAAGAACTCCAAACAACCCAAACCACCAAACACCTACGCCGTGCAGCAACATCTAGGCTCCTACAGGAAATAGATTTCTTCCTTCTCTCCGCTTTGAGTTTTTATTTGTTCCCGTAGAGGCTGGGATATCATTGTATGTTTGGATTTTCAGGTCTTGATGTTCCATCACAGAGTGTAAAACGCTCAGAGATGAAGCTCTGCAGACAACAGGATGGAGGTCATGTGACACTTTACATGAAGCAGGTATTGATCGGTTTAAAAGGCGGACGCTGCAGTGATAGGTATGTTTCCATCAGGAGTTCAGTTCAATACGACGCTCACTGCTGCTAAACGCCCCATGCCGGCTGTGTAACAAACATTAATTAATGCATCAAAGGCAGGAGAAGCGAAGAAGAGCTGCAGAGACGCCTGCAGAGCGTCATCATCAAAGCAGCAGTCTGTTTCTGTTTAAAGGCTCAGACACAGCCGAGGGGTTCTCATCGATGGTCTGACCCTTTCAGGTCTGCCTGGAACCATGTTGTCTTTTAGAAAAAAAAACATAAATAAATAAAATAAAATGAAGACCTGATCTGAACCTGGTATTGGGTTTTTTATGGAAAATAGCAGATCCTTTCTAAGAAATCCTGAAGAGAATTTAGAGCAACAGAATATAACAAAGTCACAAAAAGTGATTCTTTTGTGTTCTTCTCAAAAAGATTGAATAAAGAGCTGTTTGACTCTGACACTTAAACAGATGTGATGCTGTTCCACATCTGTCTTTGTCCTCACACACTCAGCTGCAGCCTGTCTTCAGTCTTTTATTACATTTAGTTCTCCCTCGACTCGTCCAAATCCAGCAGAAAGACTTTTTATTACTCTGCTTCTCAGGATCTGAATGATGTTCAGCTTAATTCAGGACAAAACTCAACTTTACTTTTAGAACAACTTGTTCCTGTTTGTGTTACAGAACTCTGCCTGAATTAGATTCTTTTATTTAAATATAGCACACTTGATTCTGTTTTGTGTGAAACGGACCTGCAGTGAACTTCCAGCTGCCAGGAGGTGAAACATCAGGACCCGACTGCCGGCAGACTGAGGCAGCTTCAGGAAACAACAGACAGCTGACAAAAAGGAAAACACTTAAAGAGTTGATCTTCTGGGAGGAGAGAGGTCCATCAGGTGAGCCGATGACTTTCACAGGGTTCTGTTTCCTCTCCTGGGATCTTTGTCTGAAGACAGTCCCAGAGTCCTCGCAGATGCCTCGAGCTGCAGGAGCTGCAGGAGCTGCTGAGCTGCAGGAGCTGCAGGAGCTGCAGGAGCTACAGGAGCTGCAGGAGCTACAGGAGCTGCAGGAGCTGCTGAGCTGCAGAGCTGCAGGAGCTGCTGAGCTGCAGGAGCTGCAGGAGCTGCAGGAGCTGGAGG
>NC_051440.1:26184925-26193571 GCF_001649575.2 Kryptolebias marmoratus | reverse complement strand
AGCTGCAGGAGCTACAGGAGCTGCAGGAGCTGCAGGAGCTGCAGGAGCTGCAGGAGCTACAGGAGCTGCAGGAGCTGCAGGAGCTGTCCTCTACCAGGTCTGAAAACCACACACAATAAAAATGAATGATTAAGAACGGGTTCAAATCTTCATTTCTAAAGTGTTCTCCAGCAGCTGAGCCCAAACTGAAGGACCTGAAACAGTCGAGCAGCAGAAGGGTTGGATGTCAAAGATTAGTCCTGTTATTAACGTAAACATCATGGTGTTTGCTTCTCTTATTTTAGACTCTTTGCACCACAGGCTGGTTTCAGATATACTTTATGTTTTCTCTCCTGTCTGTGAATAAGCGTCGTTTCAACATGCTTTCACACTATGTTGTGACAGGTATGTGCGTCAGCAATGAAAACAGCTAAATAAAAGAATGTAAATGATCAGAAAAGTGACTGACGTGGGTTTCCTGTCATTTGTTGTCGTCTGGGAGCTGCAGAAACCCTTAGCAGCAGAGGCTTGTTTTTCTGTGTAATTGAGACATTTTTTTGCAGAAACCCTGGTTTCTTCTTCTTCCACCAGACTGTAACTGCCACCGGAGCGGAGTCATGACAGATTAAGTAGCTGTGTTACTTAAACCCTGCGGAGCCTGGAAAGGCCAACCTGAGCGTGGCATTTAGATCACTGTCAGCCTCGTTCTCCTGCAGCCCCGACCTGCCACTCACAGGAGGTTCTACGTTCACCAGAGAACAGGCAGGAATCAGGAAGTCATCCCGAGGCAGACGCAGAACACAGGCCCCATTCTGCAGAACACAAACTGCATTCTGCAGAACTCCGCCTGTGTTCTGCGTCTGCCTCGGGATGAGGTTCTGATTCCTGCCTGTTTTCTGGAACGCAGAACACAGCCTGTGTTCTGCAGACAGCAGAAGGCAGGAAGTCATCCCGAGGCAGACGCAGAACACAGCCGGAGTTCTACAGAAAACAGCTTGAGTTAACAAAAACGATCAATCAGTTATCTGTCCATCTGACAATCAGAGAGCTGCTGAAGGGATTCATCAGACTCTGTCTCTGCTCCGTGGACCGTGTCCACATCTGCAGCTGGAGGACGTTTGAGGCCTCAGGTGAAACTCTTACTAAAGACATCACAGGGACACCTGGACAGGTCTCCGGTCCATCACAGGGACAGTGTCTCCGCTGCTCCACCGTGCCGCCTTGTTGTAATAAATGATGGAAACATAAAGCCACTGCTCCACCGTGCTGTTCAGTGGTGGTTTTTACTCCACCTGAATCTTTTTTTATCCCTAATGTTTTATCTTATCAGCCAACAGAACTAATGATATTTATTTTCACAGGAACCTGTAAAAACAGATTTAAACTCTGGGAAGGTGTGTTTATGGCTGACAGTTATTTATGTTTTGTGTCTGAATGCCAGCAGAGGTTGTACAAAAAGAAATTTATGCAGTGAGTGCTAATTGATTGTTCTTTTTTTGGGTCCAATCACAGCATTAATCACTCGCCTCATTACCTGCATCACTGAGCTCAGTGAGTCGGGAGAATAATTCATCTGGAACCATGCTGGACCTGTGCACTGACAGATGAACAAATAAAACACTTGCTTTAATTAGACCGAGCACAAATAGATTTATTACAGTTTAGATTTTTCCTGCCTCCTCTGTAAGAACAAAGATTAGTTTTAGGTCTCAGAGGATTTGCATCGAGGTGAAAATAAAGTGAAGTTTTCTCCTCCCTCCGTGCATCGTGTGAACCCACCCGGCTGCTGTTTGTCAGCCGGGCTGCAAAAGGAGCGCAGCCGTTTATCTTTGTGCAGAAGAACCGGTTTTTAAAAGTTATTAAAGATGTTCGTGTGTCCGACAACATGAGGAGTGCTTTCAGGGTTTGTTCATATTTTCTTCCTTCGTTTGTCTTCTGAGTTTAGTTTAGTGTTTTTATGTTTCTGCTCTTTGTGTTTCGACTCATTGTTCCTGTCAGGCTGTTTTCTTGCTTGTTGCCCTCCTGCTGCTTCAGTCTTTCACTCTTTTCCTCCGTTTCTTTCTTTATTGTTTTTCTGTGAAAGTTTTCACCTTTCTCCGAGCTTGTCTTCCTGCCCGCCCGGTAAGCTTTGTTTTTCTAACCTGAACTCTGAGGAGAATAACAAGGACGCCTGACGGAGGGCCTTACTGTAAGGTTAAAGGTCACACAGCTAGGCTCACCTTTTAAACTTATCTGTTATCACCCACAGCCATGAATGATGGGTGATCATGTATGTTCATGTGTCTGTTAGCAAAATATCTCATGAACCACTGGATGGGTTGTAATGAAACTCTCAGAAACTAATCATTAGATGAACATCTTCCACAAATTCACTTGATGGCTGCCACAGATAGTCAGCAGCGTCAATTTAAAAACAGTTCTAACGCAGATATTGAGCTGACATTTGGTGTGGTAGTAGCTGAGAGTCATCCCCAACACACTGAGATCTCAGATTACTGTCAGACTGCATGTCACAGGGTTTTCAACGCTTGACCAACGTAGACAGAAAATCTTTAAAACTGTGAAAGAATGAAAGGTGGCGGGTGATATGCATTCCTCCAGCAGCAGCCATGGAGGCTCATCTCGTTATAAAACTGTGAAAGGTGGCGGGTGATATGCATTCCTCCAGCAGCAGCCATGGAGGCTCATCTCGTTATAAAACTGTGAAAGGTGGCGGGCGATATGCATTCCTGCAGCCGCAGCCATGGAGGCTCATCTCGTTATAAAACTGTGAAAGGTGGCGGGCGATATGCATTCCTGCAGCAGCAGCCACGGAGGCTCATCTCGTTATAAAACTGTGTAAGGTGGCGGGTGATATGCATTCCTCCAGCAGCCACAGAGGCTCATCTCGTTATAAAACTGTGAAAGGTGGCGGGCGATATGCATTCCTCCAGCAGCCACAGCCATGGAGGCTCATCTCGTTATAAAACTGTGAAAGGTGGCGGGCGATATGCATTCCTGCAGCCGCAGCCAAGGAGGCTCATCTCGTTATAAAACTGTGTAAGGTGGCGGGTGATATGCATTCCTCCAGCAGCAGCCACGGAGGCTCATCTCGTTATAAAACTGTGTAAGGTGGCGGGTGATATGCATTCCTCCAGCAGCAGCCACGGAGGCTCATCTCGTTATAAAACTGTGAAAGGTGGCGGGTGATATGCATTCCTCCAGCAGCAGCCACGGAGGCTCATCTCGTTATAAAACTGTGTAAGGTGGCGGGTGATATGCATTCCTCCAGCAGCAGCCACGGAGGCTCATCTCGTTATAAAACTGTGTAAGGTGGCGGGTGATATGCATTCCTCCAGCAGCAGCCACGGAGGCTCATCTCGTTATAAAACTGTGTAAGGTGGCGGGTGATATGCATTCCTCCAGCAGCAGCCACGGAGGCTCATCTCGTTATAAAACTGTGTAAGGTGGCGGGTGATATGCATTCCTCCAGCAGCAGCCACGGAGGCTCATCTCGTTATAAAACTGTGTAAGGTGGCGGGTGATATGCATTCCTCCAGCAGCAGCCACGGAGGCTCATCTCGTTATAAAACTGTGTAAGGTGGCGGGTGATATGCATTCCTCCAGCAGCAGCCACGGAGGCTCATCTCGTTATAAAACTGTGAAAGTTGGCGGGCGATATGCATTCCTGCAGCCGCAGCCATGGAGGCTCATCTCGTTATAAAACTGTGAAAGGTGGCGGGTGATATGCATTCCTCCAGCAGCAGCCACGGAGGCTCATCTCGTCTGATGGAGATCTTTTATTACACGCAGTTAGATTTTAAACCTTTTCATCACAGAAAGTTCTGACAGCTCAGCTTTGTTAGTTTGTCTTTTGTTCAATAAATAATTCACTAGTGGCTCTTAAACTGATCTTTTGATTGAATTAAATTAAATCATGTCATCAAGTACTTTACCAGAGAAATGATTATACTAAACTTCAGAAGTCAGCACAGACTGGAGTCAATAAGAGATTATATCTGCAGACTAATTTCACACAAAGTTTGTTTTCTGCAGATCCAATTTTGTCATTTCTTATTTCTGTCAGTTTCTCCAGAAAAAGATTTAAAAATAAAAGTGTTTTTTTGTAATACAACCTTCAGGTCAACAGAGTCAATAAAAACATCAAGACTGAATTTCAAAAGTGATTTTCTTCACACATTTTACCCAGATGAGCTTGAAGAAACGAACGATGAACAGGTGTGCTGATTAATGAACGATGAACAGGTGTGCTGATTAATGAACGACAAACAGGTATGCTGATTAATGAACGATGAACAGGTGTGCTGATTAATGAGTGACAAACAGGTGGGTTGACTAACAATCAATAAAGAGGTGTGCTGATTAATGAACGATGAACAGGTGTGCTGATTAATGAATGATAAACAGGTGTGCTGATCAGTGAACGACAAACACAGGTGTGCTGATTAATGAACGACAAACAGGTGTGCTGATTATGAACAATAAACAGGTGTGCTGATTAATGAACGACAAACAGGTGTGTTGATTAATGAACGATGAACAGGTGTGCTGATTAATGAACGATAAATATAGGTGTGCTGATTAATGAACGATGAACAGGTGTGCTGATTAATAAATGATAAATATAGGTGTGCTGATTAATGAACGATAAACAGGTGTGCTGATTAATGAACGATAAATAAAGGGTGTGCTGATTAATGAACGATGAACAGGTGTGCTGATTAACGAACGATGAACAGGTGTGCTGATTAATGAACGACAAACAGGTGTGCTGATTAATGAATGATAAATATAGGTGTGCTGATTAATGAACGATAAACAGGTGTGCTGATTAATGAACGATGAACAGGTGTGCTGATTAATGAGTGAAAAACAGGTGGGTTGACTAACAATCAATAAAGAGGTGTGCTGATTAATGAATGATGAACAGGTGTGCTGATTAATGAGTGACAAACAGGTGGGTTGACTAACAATCAATAAAGAGGTGTGCTGATTAATGAACGATGAACAGGTGTGCTGATTAATGAATGATAAACAGGTGTGCTGATTAGTGAATGACAAACACAGGTGTGCTGATTAATGAACGACAAACAGGTGTGCTGATTATGAACAATAAACAGGTGTGCTGATTAATGAACGATGAACAGGTGTGCTGATTAATGAACGACAAACAGGTGTGCTGATTAATAAATGATAAATATAGGTGTGCTGATTAATGAACGATGAACAGGTGTGCTGATTAATGAATGATATAGGTGTGCTGATTAATGAACGATAAACAGGTGTGCTGATTAATGAACGACGAACAGGTGTGCTGATTAAACTCTAAGCAGGTACGGGGGGAGAGCAGGAGGACTGACGAGCAGAAATAAAGCAGAGAAAGAATCCAAGAATACAGAAGATGAGAGAAAAACCAAAACAAACCTCAGTCCTAAAATCTAATTCATAAAAACAAAAACACAACCATCCAAATTATGATTATTATGATTCTGGTCTTTAACAAACTCCAGATTCATTCTCCTCCAGCAGTTTGAATGATGTTTGCTTCTTTTTAACTTTAACTCTCCTTGTTGCCTGGGAACACAGAAGTCTTTACTTTCAACTTCTGCAGCAGAAGCAAACTGAGCGTGGACTTTGTGTGTAATTTATTTTGTTTTTCATTTGGTTAAATTGACTTTTGATGCATTTAAATTTCCAAAGTTTTGCTTAAACCGAGCCCCTGGACTGACTGCAGAGCTTCTAATATTTATCTCTGCTCCTCGGCAGCTTTATTCCCTTTAAGCCCTGCCTGCAAGCAGGTGATAGCGCAGCGAGAGCACAAACCAGGAACGCTTCTCTCCTCCCCTTCCTTTTCTGATGCTGAGATTGCTGCTCTCGTGATGTTGAGATTGGACGACACTCATCTGCTCAGTAGTTGGCTGCCTGGTTGCCTGGAAATCAACAGGAAGGGGTTTGCAGGGTTTGGAGATTTATGTAAGCTCAGACTTTACTGAGAACGACCCCTGACTATCAACACCATCAGGTTTCTGACAACATGATGAAAGAGGACAGAAGGAGAGGAATTTTCTCTTTGGGTTTGATGCCAGTGAAAAGGTGTTTTCAGTACAAATGAAAAACGCTCCCACTGTGATCAGACGCCATGGTCTAATGGCACCCGAGGAGCTCCTGCTGAGAATGTTCAGAATGTTTGGAATAAGAGCTGCATGTGGGTGCAGAAAGTGAAGGTCAGGAAAGCTGACAACCTGCTTTAAGAAAACACTCAGCATCAGTCTGAATTTAGCAGAACCAAAACTAATAAATGATCTGCATTAACAGCTCAGAGGGCAGGAGGCTGCTGAGGTTGTGTTTGGGGGGAGCAAACTGAAATCAGCTGCACACAGGTGTGCCGTTTAAGACCCGTTCTCTTCAGTAATCTCTGATGCCATCAGTCCAGTTCAATGAAGATTCATGAGCAGCTGCATCCAATACAAGGTACAAGATTCAGCTCCTAATCCCAAAACTACAAATCTCTAACACAGTCAGATTCAACAATCAGCTGTTATCTCTTATTAACTGTTTTATGACTTGAATGGCCGCTCATATGACCACAGCTCTCATCTTATTACCTCCATCTGTAGATTCATCCTTTCACAACAAATCTGATGTGCTTTTAACAGTTCAAACAAGAATAACTGAACTAAATTTATGATTTTAAATTCTGAGAAATTGTGTAAAATGTTCTGTGCTGCAGTCAGTTTTCTTTTGTTTCTGCAGCATCTCAGCCTTTTCTCCCTGCAGGATAAACAAAGTTTCACCAAATCTCATCAAAGCAGCGGCGGCGGTCATCACTGTCAATTCTCCCACAAAACAGAGTCCCAAATAAAGCAGGAAGCGCCGGGCGAGGGCCGTTGTGTTTGTGTGCAGTTCACAGAGTTCCTCAGGTTTTATTTACTGTCCGTCCAGCAGCTGTTCTGTCACTGACAGAAAAATAAGAACTCATTAGCATCGTGGTGTTGATGCTGCGTCCTGACCTGCTTACCTGCTTCAGGAAGCAGCCATGTGGACACACGAGGTCCTGGGAGGGAAAGACACAAAGAAATAATCATAAAAATACTCTACTTTATCTCAAACTTCATGTCGACTTTGTTTTCAGTATTGTTGGCACTTTAATAAAGTAATTATCTGGTGAAATAATAAGGAGTTTGTTTATTGAAGTCAAACAGGAAACAAAGGTTTCGCTGACATCAACAAAAGCCCTGAACGCCCCACGAGCTGCAGAGTGATGAAGGTGCTCCTGTTCCTTCACTCGGCGGTTTGCAAACACAAAGAACGTGTCCCATTTCTCGCTTCATTTTCCTCAGATGAGCGAACAACAACACACAGATTCGACTCACAGCTGCTGCTTCAGTAAACGGAGACAAACTTCTGCTCAGATTAAACAGCTGAGAGACGTCATTGTCACGTGCACGTGCACATGCACACGCACACACACCCTCCTGAGTTAAACACCTCGTTAAGAAACGCTGCAGCACTTTTCTCTGCATCGTTAAGGGTTTAAAAAATGAAATCGTCTGACCGACGCCCTCCAGCAGAGTTTAATGAAATGATCAATGTTATTTTTTATAATTAAAGTGTCTGTTTGGAGGCTAATCTGTGTTGAAGAACACTCTGAATAAATAATCATTTACCTCCGTTCACTTTATTTATTTTAGTTCCGGTTCAGAACAAAATCCTGTAAGAAAAACAGGTTTAATTATTGTTTTACCCTCAGATGACATGAAGTCAAACCCAGGATTAAATCAAGCTGCAGTCAGTTTATTCAGATTAAATAAATATTTGAGTCAAAGTCTTAAAGAGGATTTTTCTTCTTGATTACTTCCAGTTTTTTGTTATTTCTTTGTCTTAAAATAAACCAATCACTTCAGGCTGCATGAGCAGAAAAAGTGTAAACATAATAAAACGATCAGTTTGTCTGCTTCGTCCTGATTGGCTGAAACTTACGAGCAGATCTACATCAGACAAGCTTCCTTCATGTAGGAACTCCAGAACCAACCGGCGCTAACAGAGCATTTATTAATTAGAGTTAATGATCCGAACAATCAGAGCGATCGCTGCTCACCTCTCATTAATAATCATCCAACCTGCAGCAACTTCAACACCTTCTAATGTTCATCCATCAGGGCGGAGCTTCATAACAGGTCTGAGGAGCGGCGGCAAAGATGGATCATTAATCACCAACAGAGAGAGGAGGAGGAGCTGAGGAGCTGAGGGGGAGCTGAGGGGGAGCTGAGGAGGAGCTGAGGAGGAGCTCAGGAGCTGAGGATCGGCAGCAAAGATGGATCATTAATCACCAACAGAGAGAGGAGGAGGAGCTGAGGAGCTGAGGAACTGAGGGGGAGCTGAGGGGGAGCTGAGGAGCTGAGGGGAAACTGAGGAGGAGCTGAGGAGCTGAGGGGGAGCTGAGGAGGAGCTGAGGAGCTGAGGGGAAACTGAGGAGCTGAGGGGGAGCTGAGGAGCTGAGGGGAAACTGAGGAGGAGCTGAGGAAGAGCTAAGGAGCTGAGGGGCATCCATCCATCCATCCGTCCATCATCCATCCATCCATCCATCCATCATCCATCATCCATCATCCATCCATCCATCCATCATCCATCATCCATCATCCATCCATCCATCCGTCCATCATCCAT
>NC_051440.1:26182610-26184138 GCF_001649575.2 Kryptolebias marmoratus | reverse complement strand
CCATCATCCATCCATCATCCATCCATCCATCCATCATCCATCCATCCATCCGTCCATCATTAAACACAAACAGATAAGCAGAAAATGTCCTCAGAATAAGAATGAATCTGTTTTTTATTTCTGGTTCTTGTTGGAACCCCGGCAGGTTCTTCCTCCTGCAGATTCTGTCTCAGGCCCACATTCAGACAGTAACAATCTGAAACAAATACGTGACGAACCTCCCAATTCAGTCCTGTTAGCCTGCAGGATGGGAGGAAAATAATCCCTTTAAGCAGCAGAATCCCCTCTGAGGAGACGGGCTGCATCTGCAGGAGGAACACGAGTAAAAGAACGCCTCCTTTACTTCCTCTCAGCTCAGGAAAGCAGCAGATGATGGAAGGTCTTTGTGCTTCAGACAGGATTTTATGCAAATACCTGTCATGCCTGACATTTTACAGGGAAATTGGCTTTTAATTGTTTCCATTTATTAAGCTCTTGTCAGACTGCAGCACAGGTACGAGATGCTTCTGATTAATATTGATCCAACGACTGTCAATACGCTCAGTTCAGTTTAAAGGCTGGAAATGAGCTGGAAAAACTCTTAAAAAGGTCACAAAAACCAAGTACACACACACACCTGCACACACACTGACACACATCCCAGCTGTGCTCCCTGCAGTCTGACTCCATCATTAAAATAGCAGCGAAGTTTTGCAGGATGTTCTGATCAGAATCAGGGTCATGCTCCTCATCTCACTGCCTGCTCTTCCTCACAGCTCCTCCTCCTCCTCCTCCTCCTGCAGCTCAGGTGTGACCCTAAGAACAACAAAGTACCGCAAACGGCCAAGAGCCCAGTTTCCTACAGCCTGGACACAAAACATAAACAGAGTTCAGTCTGCTGTGGTAGTAGCTGAGAGTCCTCCTTATCGCAGCCTGAGGGCGAACAGCTTGTGCTTCATGTTTTATTTGAAGTCATGACTTGTTCCGAGTCCTGCTTGAGTAAAAATACAAAAATCAAACTGTAAAATAAAAGTGACTGTCAGATGTCTGAAAGGTTTAGCTGTTTCCACTCGGCTGATCTGAGTGCTGTCCTCCGGAGACACAAAGAGACAGAGGAGTGTCTCCTGGGGACTTAATGGTTGTCCTTCATCACTTTACAGCATCAGGTCAGACTCCTCTTCCTCCCTCTGTCTGTTTGACAGGAACAAAAGCATTGACAGCCTGAGGACAACCTGTGTCCCTAAACGCTCTGCAGAGACATCTCAGGACAAGGACGAGTCGTCTCCATGTCCAACATGTCTGGGCTGTCAGGAGTGGAGGAGCAGTCCTGTCCGATGACCTCCTGACCTCCGGCTGCTGCTCCTTAAACTGTTTTATCACCTGCTGGAGGTGCTACAGCTGCTGCTACAGCTACTGCTGCTGCTACAGCTGCTGCTACTGCTGCTGCTACTACTGCTGCTGCTACAGCTGCTGCTACAGCTGCTTCTGCTACAGCTGCTGCTGCAACTGCTGCTGCTACAGCTGCTGCTGCTACAGCTGCTGCTACAGC
>NC_051440.1:26165898-26179526 GCF_001649575.2 Kryptolebias marmoratus | reverse complement strand
TGTCTGACAGCAGCTGAAGGAACCTGTCTGACAGCAGCTGAAGGAATCTGTCTGACAGCAGCTGAAGGAACCATGGCTGACAGCAGCTGAAGGAACCTGGCTGACAGCAGCTGAAGGAACCTGTCTGACAGCAGCTGAAGGAACCTGTCTGACAGCAGCTGAAGGAACCCGGCTGACAGCAGCTGAAGGAATCTGTCTGACAGCAGCTGAAGGAACCCGGCTGACAGCAGCTGAAGGAACCATGGCTCGTCTTTCAGGACAAACTCCAGCAGATGTAGCAGCCGTCCTGCAGCTCCGTTTCTCTCAGTTATTGAAGTCATGTTTTCCCTGAAGTGAAGGCCAGCTGTGACACATCTGTCGTGCGTAAGCGTCGAGGTGGAAGGAGGTCGTTTCTAACCGAAGGTTGCGTGCTGAAAGAATGTGGATCTCTTTATCAGATAAAACCTGCCTGATCGGGGCGGCCCTGAAAGCTTTTTCTTCCAGGTTGCATCTCTCACATCTTTTTAAAAGCAGAGCTGATGAGTCACCCAGCCTTTTCTTCTTCTCCACAGAGAAACATTTTCCTGTGAAAGGAAGCGGTTTGAGTGACGACGCTCTCCGAGGAGTCAAGGACTTCCTCTCAGAAAAACTCTCCATCAGTCGGCGTCTCTCAGAACTTTTTATTTCCCATGCATAGTTTGGACACGAGTGTAGTGGAGCTGAAAAGGAATTAAAACTTAAAAACAGGAAATAAAAGTGTTGACATTCATTGTGATTTTCTCCATTATAGACAAAAAGAATCATTTAAGAGAACATGATGAAAATCGAATCAAAATAAAAGACATTTTTTCAGTGAAGGTCCTTCGAGGAGAGCGATGGCGAAAGGAAAGTGCTGCGTAACTTAAGTACATGACAAAAAGGAAAACATTCACACAACAGTGCAACCAAACGGAGGACGTTCAAGAAGTCCTCTACGTGAGACTTACTGACACCATGTCTTCTTCTCTGGCTGACCAATCAGAATCCTGAACAGCTCCAAACAGGAAGGAGAGAATAATTAGGACTTTGCTGCTGCTGTTCTCAGATCTGCTGTCTGTGAGGCCAGAGGAAACTGTTCTCCACGCCTCGGTCGTGACTTCTGCAGATTTAACCCGTCAGTAAAACTAAACGCTACAAATACTGTCTGTCTCTGAAGCTCCACTTGGATTCTGAAGGTTTTTATTGAGATATTTCAGAAGATCCTTTATTTGTTGTGAAACAGGCAGAGATGGAGGCGAGCAAACAGATCGATCTCAGCGCCGTGATTAAAGTCGAACTTCAATTAGTCCAAATATTTCACTTCCACTAACACCTAAACGATGAGGTGAGGCGGTGCCTTCAATCTGAGGACTTTTCCACTCAGCTGCCTGAAACGTTTTAAATGCTGACGGTGTGAACGACCCGACCGGCTGCACGGCTCGGCTGCACGGCCCGGCTGCAGGGTCCGGCTCCGGGGCCCGGCTGCACGGCCCGGCTGCAGGGTCCGGCTGCAGGGTCCAGCTGCAGGGTCCGGCTCCGGCACCCGGCTCCGGCTGCAGGGTCCGGCTCCGGGGCCCGGCTGCACGGCCCGGCTGCAGGGTCCGGCTGCAGGGTCCAGCTGCAGGGTCCGGCTCCGGGGCCCGGCTGCACGGCCCGGCTGCAGGGTCCGGCTGCAGGGCCCGGCTCCAGTTATAAATCTAACTTTACAGCAGCAGGGTGGCTGTCGAAACATGGAGCCAAAACCATTTAGAATTCTGTCTTTAAATTTGTAAAACAGGAAGAAAATCCTGTCTGCAGCTGGAAGAAGCTCATTATTCCTGCTTCATGTTGGATCTGATGTTTTAGTTGTTTTCTCTGAGGAAGAGTCAGAGTCATATGACTACAGGAGCTCAGAGGGGACAAATACTGACATCACGGCCACTAGGTGTCACCAAGTCCCACATATTGAACCTTTAATTTATCTCATTTAAAGAGAAGCTCATTCTTCTTGCCAGGAGCTTAAAATAAATTATTTACAGGATGCCAGGTTCTGAGGATCAGGACTAAAAAACAAATTAGAAGAACAAAAATATGAAACAAGACAAATCCTGAGAGAAATTGAAGGAGAAAAAGGACCAAATCTGTCATGAATTTATCAGTGTTTTTCACAGAAACAGAGGCTGATATTCAGACCTGCTGCCATTCGCAGCAGCCAATCAAATCGCTCCGATCATTGAAAACCTGAAGCCTCCTTCGTTTTTGCATCCCGAGCAGAAAATCAAAGTATTTTACAGTTTTCGCTAACACTGTTCTAACACTAACATGTGTTCACTGCTGTGCCTTCATTACCCAAAAACAAAAATCCTTCACACAACGTCTGCGAGGGGAGGAGTGGCTGCGATCTTATTGCAACAAACGCAGCGCTAACAAAATGCTGAGGGGATGAGAAGATATTACATATCTACACTTAGAAAAGTCACTTCAGCACACCCAGATCCAAAACACTCCTTCCAACAGTATGAAAAATATACAAATAAAAAATACAAATACTCTCAGACACCAGGTAGGTAGTTTTCTGTTGACGTGAAATCAGTGAGGACTAAAAGATAAATATTTCACTTTTCTCCCTTGCTTTCTGAAGAGAAAATAAAACTTTCTGTGTATGAAAGAAAAAGGAACATCCTTCAGTAATTAGTAACAACATGACACCAAACACACGGTTTCGAGTCAGAAAAAGAGCCAGTGTTGAAACCAAAGCATCACAGATTCTGAATAAAAACATTAACAACGAGAGAGGAGCCATTCCTCTGCTCCGGCCTGGACTGTCTGAATAAAACGCCAGCAAAGAGACAGTGAGAAGGCTGTTTTTAACGTCCCGACACGCCGCCGTGAAGACGGAGGAAGACCTGCAGGACGGGGACAGGTAGCGTCCGTCTCAGCTCTTAGTGTGCGACAAACTTTGACCCATCGGAGGAATATCTGTCCGGAACACCACCCGCAGCAGATGGGGCATCGAGCGCCACCAGGTGAGTAACAGTCATTGGATCTGGCACGTCCAGCAGGAGGGAGGAGCTTCTCGATGACTCACTTCACGTGCTCGGCGCTGTGGGACGAGCAGTAGTACTTCTTGTGCGCGATGAAGGTGGACAGGCTGCTGAACTTGATGTTGCACAGCCGGCAGAAGCGGGAGTTCCCGTTCTGGACCGGGGAGATGACCGGGGTTTTAGGGCCGGCGGCGGGGGCGGGGTGAGACGCTGCCGTCGGGACAGTGTTCTCTGGAAGGTGGGTGGACGCCACCACAGGTGACAGTGTCAGGGAGGCGGCCCGCGGGGGGGACACCGGCAAAGGCGAGGTAGCTAAAGGGGACCCCCCCCCAACTGAGGGGCTGCCGTTCAGCAGAGGGGACACGGGGGACGCTGTCCCACTCCTGGCCTGTCCATTGATGCTGTCTCTGTGAGCTCTGGAGGCCAGCCTGGCCTGGTTGGTGGGGGTGGCCCCATCCCTGGGGCTGAGGCTGGGGCTGCGGCTGACTGCTCGGCCCGCCTGGGGAGGGGTCTCCGGGGGCGGCTGAATGGTTACGAGCAGGCCGTGGGTGGTCCTGAAGTGCTCCATCAGGTCACAGGTTAGAGCCCTGTTGGGACAGTACGGGCAGACCACCAGGGCTGACCCGGCGCCTTTAGCTCCGGCTCCGGGAGTGGCAGCGAGAGCGGCGCTCATGTGTGAAGGGGACGTCGCTCCGGAGGCGCGGGGGCTGGACGACGCCCCCTTCGCCTGGGCCACCCACTCAGCAGGCAGAGCTTTGGCCTCGACGGGGTGCAGAAGGTCCAGGCGCTCCTGCTGAGGCCTGCTTTTAGGGGAGGTGGAGGCCGAGCGCTTGAGCCGGTGCAGCTGCTCCAGGGTGTGGGGCTGGAGGGTGGTGGCAGGGCAGTAGTAGGTTTTATGGGCCAGGTAGTTCTCGATGCTGTTGAAGCTGATGCTGCAGGCCGTGCATTTGTGGTAGTCGGTTAGAGGCAGAGCCGGGAGGATCCCTCCGCTGCTGCTGCTGCCGCTGCCGCCGCTCTGCCGGGGAGTCTCCCTCAGGCGAGGCCTCTTGCTCAGGTCGATGGGGCCATCTACTTCTGGGCTGGAGCTGCCGGTACCACCAGGAGAGACTTCCTGCTTCACGACCAGGCCCAGGACGGAGGGCGACGGAGCGGAGGCTGCGGAGGTGGCAGCGGCTGCAGCAGCGTTAGCTAATGCCTCCGTCCTGGCCATGTGGATCTCGTACATCTTCTTCCTCTTGCGGGTGCGGATAGGCTGAGGAAGGAAGGCAGCGGCGTTGGAAGCCTTGGCGTGCACGGACCGCTGGTTGGACGGGTCGTGGCGCGAGGCGCAGTAGAACCGTTTGTGGACTGTGTAGTTCTCGTGACGACTGAAGCGGATGTTGCAGGCTTCACAAAACGTTTTGTTGGGATCCTCTTCCAGGTCCTCTGCAGAACCACTAACAGGACTCGGGCTGCCTTCGCTTGTTCTTCCTCCTCCTCCTCCTCCTCCTCCTCCCCCATCTCCTCCCCCTCCTCCTNTGTAACTCGTGTTCATTCAGTCACATGACATGAAGGACAAAGACCGCGTCCCTCCCTCAGCCTGAGAGACTCACTTGCTCTGTGTCCTGATGGGACGTGTCCCAGAGAGACAGACCTACTGCTGAGAATACTCCACAAACATCACTATGATCTCTGAGAGTGAGCTCTACATTCGGTTCAACTGGGACAATGAGAACTAAACCAGACCGGCCTAAAAACACTGTTTCCCCTCCTCCTCCTCCTCCTCCTCCCCCTCCCTCCCCCTCAGAGGAGGAGGAGACTCCCTCTTTGCCTGCTGAGGGTTCAGTCTTCATCTCCACCACCCTCTTGGATTCTGCAGCTGCACTTCCTGCAGGAGGCTCTGAGTCGGTTGGGGAGGCGGAGTCTGCTCTGCTCGCCGCCCTGACCTGAGGCGAGGAGCCAGGCGGGCCGCTGGAAGGCGTCGGACCTGGAACCACTGATCCAGAACCGGAGCTTGGCCCGTCTCCCTGATGCCTGCTGGAGCAGTACAGTCTCTTATGTGCATAGTAGTTGTTGATGTTGTTGAAGGTGATGTCGCACTCGAAGCAGGTGGCTCCTTTGTGGGGCGGAGTCGCTGTGGCAGTCGCCGCCGCCGCCGCTCCGGAGGTGAAGAAGGCAGCCGGGTTGTTCTGAACGACCGTCTGGCCGTGTTTCAGCCGGCTGTGGACCATCTCTGACATTTTAGCCAGAATCTCTGATGCCTGGGGCAGGATGGCTGCCTCAGGGTTGAACATGTACTGAGGCAGGAACATGGCTCCTCCTGGGACCGCCGGGGCAGGGCTAGAACCGGGAGTGGGACTGGTCGGTTCTGCCTTAACTGTTGTGGTGACTGGACTCTTTGGAGAGTTGGATGTCTGGCAGGAGGCGGATGCAGTTTGCTCTTCTTTTGTAGCCTCTCCTGGACATGGCTGCTCCTCCTCTCTATCCTCCTCCGCCTCAGACTCCGACTGCGGTTCCTCCTTGATCTTCAGGTCTGCGTCAGCAGGACTGAAGTCTGGAGGGGTGGCTGAGCCTCCATTCGTGCCTGGGCTGGAGGAGTCCGGTTTAGGAACTGAACCCGGGGGCTCCTTTTCCTGTGGGGACAGCTGGGGCTGCTCGGCTGAGGAGGGGGGGCTCTGGCGAGGAGTGGGGCTCCTTTCAGCCGGGACTCTGACCTCCAGGTGAGTTCGCACATGCTGCTGCAGCTGTGCAGGGGAGTCGGAGTTGTGGCCACACACCTGACACTTGAGGACCACCCCGGAGTCTCCTGGGCTCAGACCTGACGAGGACGGAGGGAATTAGAGCCACTTCAGAACAACTGAACCCCAGTGCAGGTGAGGGAGGGACTTACCGGTGGACAGGGGCAGCTTTGGGAGGCCTGGGCCTGGAGAGTAGACCTCGCTGCGGGATCCAGGCTGACACACCATGTGGCTGGTGACCAGGTGGCTGTAGAGGATGTCCCTGGTGGTGGAGACGAAGCCGCAGCCGTGGCAGACCCCGTTCAAGGTGTCTGTGTGGACCTTCAGGTGTCGCTCACAGTTTGCCTTCGTGGTGAAGGCTGACAGGCAGATGAGACAGACAAACGGACGCTCCCCTGTGGACATAAGGACAGAAACCAGCAGGACGTGAGACTCTGAGCCGGGCCACCAGATCCAGACCCTTGTTTACTCTGAGCATGAAGCTCTCACCGCTGTGCGTGCGCATGTGGATCTCCAGGGAGCTGGCGCTGGGGCAGCTCTTGTTGCACTGCGGGAACGGGCAGATGCGCTCGTTGGGGTACGAGTCTTTGGGTTTGTCCTGCGGCGGCGAGGAGGCCGCCGCCGGCTGCTTCTGCCGGCTGGCGCAGTAGTACATCAGGTGGGCCTGCAGGTTCCTCTCGCTGCGGTACCAGATCCCACAGTCCTTACACGGGAAAATGTCCTCTGAAAAGCAGCAAAGCAGACAAAACAAGGGTCATCCAGAGCAAAGAATAAAGTCCGACAGCTTTCTGGTGTGTGGAGCAGAAACAGTTTGTTCTCTAACTTTCTGGGATTCGCTCAGGTGACCTCTCATTGTTTCCTGTTGTGTTTCTGTGAACTACGTCGCCATGGTAACTCAGAGCGCCGCTAAAAGTAACGGCCAAGCAGCTCGCTTTGATTTATAATCTTTGTGAGGTCAAAGAAGGGTTAAATTATTAGGATTAAATCTTTGTGCACGTTTGGAGGTGGATAATAACTGTTCCTGAAACAGATCCGTCTCTACGACTCCCAGTTTAACCACTTTCAGTTATCCTGCAGGGAGATATCACAGCGTGTGTGTGTGTGTGTGTGTGTGTGTGTGTGTGTGTGTGTGTTCAGGAAACATTCAGAAATCTGCTGCCTGTTGAAGAGCTACACTGCCATCTTGTGAACAAATAAAAAAGTACAATTTTAAATCTGTTTAAATGCTTATAAAAAGCTTTTACCAGTTTTAACCAGGATTACTAAGCCTCACATAAAAGGAGGGAACTGTGGGCCTTTATTTCATCTTATTTTCCTCCCAATCATCCAGACTTTAATCAGTTCTCGGGACTGTCTGAAGGTCTTCTTCCTGAACTCAGAGGATGAAACAAACCTTCAGTCTCTCAGTCTGTCCCTGATTCTGCTGGTGGATCCAGGAGAAACAGATTAGCTGAAGGATGAAGCAGCTTTCAGGTTCTGCTCCAGGCCTTCCCTGAATATTTGTTTTTTACAGGAATAAAACTTTTTGTCCCGTTTGATCAATCAGAAGCACAGACTGCTGTCCCCGTCACTTCCAGGGAGTCAGCTTCAGAGGAAACCAGGACTGTTTCAGGACTTTTAATAGATTGAGTCATATTTTAAAACTCCACGGCTTTAATCACAGATTCTGTTCATGGAACGCCGTCACGACTCCGACACTCACTGTTAACCACCGCCGTGGCCAAGATGGCCGCCATGCCGGCCTGCTGGGGCAGCAGCTGGATGTCGGAGTGCAGCGCCGCCGGGTACAGAGGCTCCTCCTTCACCGCCGGCTGCTTCTGAGTGACGAGGCTGAGCAGAGGAGAGAGCTGGGCCATCGTAGACGAGGAGGAGGAGGAGGAGGAAGGCGGGAACAGAGAAGCCAGGAGCTTCTCACCTGCTGGGATCTCTCTGCTCACCTGACAGAAGAGCTCCTCACCTGCAGACAGACAGCATGCCAGGGTTACTGAGAGCCGGGCTCGGGTGGAGGCGGCGCAGGACGAGACTCACCTCGGCTGAAGACGGAGCAGTTGGCTGCTGAGGGGTCAGAGGTCAGAGGGAGGAGACTGATCCAACAGTCCGGATGTTCACAGGTCAGAGTCAACCTCGACTTCTGGGGAAAACAGAAGAAAAGTTTCAGTTGAATTTAATCTAAATAAACAGTTGATAAAACAGAAATAAACATCCTTAAACCTGACTGAATGATTAAAAACTGAAATTAAATGATAAATCTATACAGTTTGGTTGCATTTGTTGACACATTAATAACTTTATTTCAGTGTTTATTCTCCCGTTTGGCAGCTTCCATGAGTGAAATCAATCTGCTGGTTTTAATTGGCCATTTGGCCATCTTTACGGCCCACCGAGCGGCAGATAATCCCACAGAAAGCTAGACAGAAGCAGGCGTCGGCGAGCAGCCAGAGGTAAACACGATTACAGCTCAGAAGGAAATGAGAGCAGCACGAGCCGAACAAAGCAGCTGAGAAAATGAAGAAGAGACGGGTATTCAGTCAGCTGCTGTAATAAGATCCAGAGCGGATAGACGAGACAAAGACCAGAGCTTCTGTGGAGGTATGAGAGGAAGAAGAAACTTTCTGTCTGTCCAACATGAAAACCAGATCTCACATCCCTCCGTTTCATCCCGCCAACACAAAACCAACATGTCCGCCCAGGAAAACAAGCCGCCGTGCGTCACAAACATTCAGCAGCTTCCAACACATCTGCAGAAAGCTGCAGGGGATTCAGACACATCTGCACACATCTGCAGGAGATTCAGACACATCTGCAGGAGATTCAGACACATCTGCAGGAGATTCAGACACTTTCTTATTATAAACTTTCCTTTTAGATTAATGACTAAGACATTTTAATGTCCTTTGAAGTTTCTGAATTCTTCCTTTAATGACAGACTGAATCATGGTTGTTTTTGAGTAAACTCTTCCCAGATTAAAGCCACTAACGGAGGACAGAAACCTCCAGGAGACCTCAGGACTCCTCCAGCAGGGGGCGCCATCCGCTCAGGTCTGACCACAGCCAAGGGGTCAAAGGTCACATTTCACACTCTGTTTCCAGAATGTTGATTGTTAAAAATGTAATAAAAATGAATAATTACAAAAATATTTTCCTCCTTTTTTATTTCATTTACAATGATGTGAATCTCAAACTTTAAACTAAATATTTATTATTTCTGATTCTTTATCTGCTGAAGGTTTAAAGGAATAACAGAAAGTTTCAAAGCTGCTGCTGAGGAAAATAAAATGAATACATTCAGATTTTTAGGGTTTTAAACACAAAGTGAAGAAAGTTTATCAAACGTTCGTAGTTTTAAAAAACTATTTAAATGTTTATAGAAACTAAACCCCAGTAAAGTTTAATTTTGTTACCATTTCATGTATTCATATATATATATATATATATATATATATATATATATATATATTGACTTGAAAGACCTTCTTTCTGGTACCTTTAGTTTAGTTCATAGTTTATTATCAGTCTGGTTTTCCTCAGTTTATCTTCAGTTTGACTTGTTTAATTTAGCTTTTTTATTTTTGTGTTTTTATGATATAAAACACTCTGAACCGCCTTGTTACTAAAAGTGATAAATAAATCTGACTGGACTTTTAGTTTTTGGATTAATGAACATTTGAGATGAAAAGTTTGTGTTAGTTTTTAAAATCTTCTCGTATTTAATGTGTTTTAATTTGACTTCTGTCGTTTAATTAAAGTTTCATGGAAATATGTTTTTCCTGTCATGAATAAAAGGAAACTTAAATGTTTCTGCTGGTATTTCTTGTGCAGTGCAGCTGATTTTCAGGTGATTTTCAGCTGATTTTAGGAGATTTTAGGTGATTTTTAGGTGATTTCAGGTGATTTCAGGTGATTTTAGGTGTTTTCAGGTGATTTCAGGTGATTTTAGGTGTTTTCAGGTGATTTCAGATGATTTTAGGTGTTTTCAGGTGTTTCCTGCATCTCTTCTGGGTTTTATGGCTGCTCAGAAACTTCCTGGAGTAAAAACAAGAAGCAGAAATCCAACGAGCGCTCCAAACACGAAGCATAATCAAAAACAGACGAGTAACGCTGCTAAACGTCTCCATCACTCACATCGTTTGTCTCCAGCAGAAACAGAACCGAAAAGCAGAAGTCCTGTCCGAACCCACTGATCCAGGACGTAACATCCTGTCCAACCCCCCCACAGAAGACCAGTTTCCCTGATCAACAACATCCCACAGCATGACGCTACCACCACCATGCCTCACCCAGGGGGGGCAGGATGGGAGGCCAGCTTCTGAAAGCTCTGTGGAGGATTTAAGTCCCAGAATCCAATCAGAAGCGGAGCAACAACAGCTGAACGAAGAAGCAGATAATGAGTCAGGGAGGCAGCAGGCCAGAGTTTCTCTAATTAACCACGACGGGAGGAAGATGGCAGCGATGTGGGAGGAAGAGGAGGAGGAAGAGGAGGCATCTTTTCACTTCTGTTGGTCCAACTCCGAGGTCTCAGAGCAGCCAAACCCGGTCTGGCAGGAGAACTGATTCAGAAAGGGTTAATCTGTCACGTCTAAAATAAAACTTTGTTTTTAATCTTTTTTTCTTATTTTTCTGAGGTTAATTTAATGAAAAGTTTGATGCAGTGATGCTGTGGGTTTTATTTCCTTCAGTCTGATGAATTCTGGATAAACAGTTTATTTAAAGGCCTTCTTGTTGCTAAAGATTCAGCTTCAACTAAACAAAACGATTAAAGAAAGAGAAACACGGAGTTCTTCCGGTCAACAAAGCAGAAATTTATCAAATCTGGAAGTTTTTCTGTTAAATTTCCAGGAAGAAACTTAAAATCAAGCTGAAAGTCAGACAGGAGATAAACGATGCTTTTAGGTTTGATGCAAACTGCAGATTTACTAAGACTCAGCAGCCCCCCCGGCCCCCCCNAGATAGATAGATAGATAGATAGATAGATAGATAGATAGATAGATAGATAGATAGATAGATAGATAGATAGATAGATAGATAGATAGATAGATAGAATTTAAAAATGTTTTGAAAGTTTAAATGAAAAAAAAAAACCTTTAAAGGCCAATATACCTAAATGAGGACAGGTCTTATTGAACAAAATCAAATATTTTGATACTAACAGCCAATGTCCACCCTCTCACAATGCAGGGTAGGACCTAAAGTCATCTTTTTAGATAAATTGTCATTCTGCCCTAGATATGTGTATACTCCCGAGGTCACCCTCGGAGGCCTAATTATAGAAACAGATTGTTAACATATTCTTCTAAAGTTTATTTTTTAAAAATGATTTATGCAGTCATAAAGTATCAATTGAATAAGAAAGAGTCAAAATGTTTAAGGAAACTTTATTTCTTTTTTCCTTTACAGGAAATTGTCCAGAATAGAAATAGAACCTTCGAACAGTAAATGTGAAGACGTTGTAAATTTGGTTTAACTAAGTTAAAACTGTTAGGATTTGGGTTTTTGTATTCAGTTGTTTCTTCGTGTTTCAGTTTCAGTTTATTGTTTATCTTGTTCAGTTATCTTGTTAGTTGGGTTCTTGTTCTGTGTGTCTTGTTCCCTGTTCTCCAGCCATCATTCACTTCTCCTCAGTCTCTCTTGTCTCTCTGCCACGCCCATCTACACCTGCCCCAAACGTTGATTATTCACTCACCTGTGCCCATCCATCCATCCATCCATCCATTGTCTTCCGCTTATCCGNCCCCCCCCCCCCCTCTCTCGATAACAGCTTTTAACGGCTGCAGTTTTACTGCTCTCACAGGGGAATCAGAGTGTTTGTTCATGCAAATCACTGACGGGACGTCCAACACGTCCAACACGTCCAACACGTCTCTAAACTGTCTCACATGGACTCATGTGGCCTGCGAGTCATTAATGTAAAACCCACGGGTCAATGATTCATCAGCAGGGTTTCCACCTTCAGACAGAACTGATCTGAAACAGTCTGACTTTGTTTGCTTGTAAAACTGTTTTTAATCACAAATTGATGCAACTCAAAGCAAATGTTGCTGTTGGAAGATCTTAGTAAGCTGCATCCAAGCTGCTTCCTCAACCTGAAAGATGAAGTTCAAAGCTTTAGAACTACGACGGGTCGTACAACTCCCATGCAAATCTCTGTCCCTCCCCTCCCTCCTGAGGCTCTTTGAGCTGATATCTCATAAAATTACAAACGCTGCAAGTTTGGGCTTCAAAATAAAACGTGCATCAAAGTGTTTGTAAAGAAATAATCCTTCCTGTTACGGTTGCGGCGGTGACACCTGTGGTACCGTCCGACCCCGGAGCGGGTCGCACCAGAACCGGAGAAGTGATCAGCACCACCACCAAGAATCAGGCCCGGTCCACATGAGATGTTCTGGTCCCACACAGGAAGGTGTGAAACTGATTGGGCATCAGATCACTCTCTATCCATCTGAGGATAAAACTCGGGCCGACAGGTCAAAGTTCAAGTTTTCTCCTGCAGTTTAAATCTGATCTCTGCAAAGACTCAACGTTTGGATTTAACAGGTTTCCAAACACAGAAAGTTAAATTAAACCCCAGAAATCATCTCTGAGCTTCTCTGAATGATGTCATTGATGCTGCCGTTTGTTGCTTCAGTCTGCTTTTTTATTTTTTATTTTCTCACTTTAGACTACAGAACTCTTCAACTTTAAAGAGTCAGTTTGATAAATTCATCCCAAACATTTTCCCACAGCTTGGTTTTCTGGTTTCTGGAAGTCCTCTGGACTGGAATTTAATAAGCTGCTCTGCTCCTCTCCTGACCTTTCCAACCATCTTTCATTCATTCATTCTTCCCACAGAATCTCTCATTCCATCATCCAGTCCATCCTCTTCCTCCCTTCTCCTCTTTCAGCGTCTCTCCTGCATCTCTTTCTTTCTCAACCTTTCATCCACTTCCTCTCTGCGGCCGTCTGCCCTCTCTCCATCATCCCTCCCTCTTTTCTTCTTCTATCTCTACAGGAAATGGGTTTCTTTCTCCATCCAGGGGGGTTGGAGGGGTGGACTCACTGTCCCAAACAAAGAGGTCACTGTGTGAATCTTCCAAAAATACAAAGAAGAAAAGGAAAGCAGATAAACATCAGAAAGCTCCTCTCATCCTCGGCTGCGACCCAAACACAGACACAGAGACCAACTTTCCCTGTGCTGCTCCCTCGCAGCGTTTCTCTGACATCTGTACACATCCTGGCAGTTCAGTTTACGGAGGAGGAGTGAAGGCTTATGACTCGTGAGGGGGTGCTCGTGCAGAGAAGAAGAAAAAGGAGCAGGTTTGATGAGCTGCATGCAAATGACATGTAAAAATATAAAAGTGAGATACTTAAAACCGGGGCCGAGATAAGAGATTTGAAAATGAGGCACTCTTGGAAAGCAGGCTCCTGAACTGCAGGAGATGAAGCTTAGATACGGAGGATAGAGGTTTCCCTCTCCTCCACCTCCTCCACCCTGCAGATGACAGCCTGATGCAGATAGCAGCCAGTCATTTTCTCTGAGTGATGAACACCTCCTCTTCCGTGTTTGCTTAACCTCTCTGTCTTTTTGCTTCAGTTAATGAGCCTCCTCCTCCTTCTCTGCCGTTTTATCTTTTTCCTTCTTCTATCGGGGAGACGAGCTCCTCCATCAGGATGTGTTGGAAGGTGAAGGTGGTGGAAATGGAATCAGCAAAGGTGGAAAGGTTCGATATCAACCAAGGAACAAAACCCAAACACTGAAGCCGGACGAGGCGTCAGGCGTCTTGAGGCCTGACGAGGCCCGACGAGCCGTCCTAAAGTTCCTGAGGCCTGCCAAGGTGTCCCGAGGCCTGAAGAAATGTCCTGAGGCCTGACGAGACATCCCGAGGCCCGACCAGGCCAGACGAGGCCTGACGAGACG
>NC_051440.1:26160448-26163155 GCF_001649575.2 Kryptolebias marmoratus | reverse complement strand
GAGGCCCGACGAGGCGTCCTAAGGCCTGACGAGACGTCCTGAGGCCTGACAAGGCTTCCTTAAGACATCCTGAAACCCTGTCCATAGTTAGCTCTTCTGAGATCAGACGTATCAGAGAATCGATCACAGATCAGAGTCTCTCCTGACCCCATCCTGTCTGTGTTTCTCATCATGTCAGCCGTCTGTCGTACAGCTGCTGGGATACACATAACTAATGAAATGTTTCTTTGTTTCCCCCATATTCCATTTTTATTTTTCATGTTTTATGATGTGTCCACATTTTTTCATCTATTAAAGGTCTTATATTATGGTGGACAAATAAAATTACAACAACAGAAAAAATTAATTGTTGAAGAGTTTGCTGGGAATCAAAACAAATATTAACAAATAACAAAACAAATATAAACTGTTTTTCATGTGTTAAAAATGAGAGTAAATAAACCCTAAAATAAAATGGCTTCACATAAAATTGAATAAATTGTGTAACTATTAGATTAAATATAAATATAAATCTGTTACAGTTTTATTTGACTCCGTCTCTTATATTTATTTTTTTAGTTCAACATTACTGATATTTAAAGACACCTTCATTCCTTACAGGAAGATGATCGTTTGGCTTTCAAACTAAAGTAGAAAGATTTGAATATTTCCAGACTTAATAACGATAAAGCCTCGTTCCAGCGCTCCACTTCCTCATTAATGTTCCTGATGTGTCCCGTTCTTCTGGGGGGCATCGCGGAAGGTGCTTCAACACTCACCGTAATCATCGATTTGTCATCTTCTGAAGGAGCATCATTTTAATTAACATTCTAATTTGATGGGCGGAGGAAAGAGAGAAACAGAGAGGCAGAGAAACACTGTTGATGAGTCCAGATAAACTCTGAAGATCAGAATCAGGATGTAAACAAACCGACTCGGAGTCGATGAGGAAAAACGCTCGACGGAGGATGAGGAGACGACGATGATCACCTTCACTCGTCCTTCCAGGAGGAAGAGAGGGAGGGAAGAATTGGAGGAGGAGGGAGGGAGAAGAGACGAAGCAAAAAGTGTTTGAAAAGCCGTGGGTGGCGCGCCTTATCGCCCCAGTTCTCCTGGAGAGATTATTGGGGGATTAGTGCGAACGCTTGTTTCTAAAACATGATGAAAAGACGTTGGGTGCGTGATAACGCTTTGAACTCTCCTACTCTGCTCCTTCTAGGATCGTGCCTTCAGGCCGCCGTTCCACGAAACACGGGATCGGGGGAGGAGGAGGGGGAACAACGACTTCATGTTGGACATCTGTCCTTTGGGAGGATGCAACAAATATCACTTCCACATCGTCTTTCATTTCAGCAAAAAACTTTAAAACAATCCTGCTACTTTGGTCCAATCACACGCCGTTTCACTATCAGTTAATTAAAGCAGGATCCAATCAGAAGAGGAGGAGATATAATATCAGATTTGTTACGAGCGATCCAATCCAGAAAGCAGCTGCTCGACGGCGGGTTGCCATGGGAGGCTCGCTGACGAGGACCTGGTTGTTCACTGAAGCAAAAAGTGTGAGGAATCAGCAGCCAGCTGATCGCACGATCAGTAAACATTATTATACTCTGTTCTAAAGTCCAACAGCCATATCAGACAGAATATATTTAAATAGATAAATGCTTTTACGCCTCTTTCTCAAGAGATGCAAATGGCAGGATTTCCATATGATACAGGCCAGTTAACACGCTGCTAATCTAATGAAGGAGATCTGACAGCGAGAGAGAGATGACTGGATCTCCTCCGCTCAGGAAACACTAAACTTTATACAGTCCGGGTTCTGGGCTCTTTCTGTGGCCTCATATTAAACCCAGAGCTTATCAGCTCGCCTCAAATAAGAAAATTTGTTACAAAAAGGCTGGAGGGGGAGGAGGGGGGTGCTGGAAGGGGAACTGAAGGGGTCGAGCCAATCTGAACCACAGACCGAGAAGGAATGATGGGAAAAACATCCAAAACACTGAGCTGGAGAGGAGAACAGACGGCCAATCAGGAAAGAGTTAAAAAGGAAACAGAATTATTCATTTCATGTAGAAACGATGCTGAACAGAAACTAAACTCTGTGACGTGGTCCACAATAAGATCAACGAGAGGGAAATCATGTAAGGCAGACCTGTATTCCAGACTCTCAGCAGGAGTTTATCAGTCTGTGGGGAGATTTGGGCCCACTCTTCAGTTCGTTTGGATAAACCAGGCAGGTAAGTCTTAAATAAAGTGTGCGGTTATAGCAGCTGTGTTTCAGAAGAAGAAACGAACCCGAACAGGACGGCCCTGACCCCTGCTGACCCCCGAGGGAGGGAGGGATGGAGGGAGGATGTGGAGTGACGGAGGGGGGGAGGAATGTGAAATTACAGCCACTATCTCCTGCAGATACCGAAGGTCCGTCTCCTCACCCCTTCAGCCCGCAGATAGGAGAGTGAAAATGGGTTTTAAGAGTCACGACGAGAAGCTTTCCATGAGAATACAAAACCCTGGAAACAAACTGACTTCAGAGTTTACACACACACACACACACACACACACACACACACGCACACACACACACACACACCGATAATAAACGAAATCTTAGAAATGAGAGCCTATCAAGCAGGAATCAATCACTGGGGTTTGTTCTCCAGGAGGATGGCGCCATGTGGAGATAAAAGACAGGCGGCCGTCTGGGGGGAGGGCAGGGAGGAGACGGGGG
>NC_051440.1:26156605-26158572 GCF_001649575.2 Kryptolebias marmoratus | reverse complement strand
GGTGACGGAGGGGGCGGGGGCGGGGGGACAGGAAGAGAAAAAAGGCAGCGAGAAGAAGACGTTAATTTCAGAAAAAACAGGTTCTGGAAACCAGAACAAAGCAGAACTTGTTGTGTGGTGAAGTCTGACAGGAAGTGGTTGGTTTGAACTCACAGCTGCTGCAATGATCGTGTTTTATGGTCCTGATGGGATCCGTTTCATCAGGATCCACTCCTCCACGTCTTCTCATGGAGGACACATGAGTGAAGACTCCATCATTTCTCAACACAAGATGATTTCAGTCCTGTAAAACCTCTGAAAGACCCGACAGTCCTGATTCTGTCTGTAACTTTTGCTCAAGCTGCTGATATCGGGCTGATTGAAATGTCCTTCTTCACAGGAGCCAGAAGGAGTTGTTAAAGCAGACATGAATTAATGATTGAATTAATTATCAGAGTCACATACCGTACAATTAATTTTGTGGCTTTGCCTCAGTCTTTTTCCCTCTCTTCCCATCTGTGCGAGGAGAATGTCAAGAAACATTTTCTAATTAATTTATGTGTGATTATCAGGGGTAGTTTCTGGAAGGTCTTCACTTTCAATTTGTGACAGCCGAGGAGGGAGAAACTGAGAGAAAGACAGGCGGCTCGAACACTCTGACAGATTCCTTCTCCTCTCAGAGCTCAGATTTCTGTCTACACATATATGTTCAGCATCTGCACGTGTGGAGAAAAAGACTTCTGATCGGATCAGAACCAGACCCGACTGCTGTAGAGCTGCAGAAACACAAACTTCACGCAGATTCCTTTCAGTAACGAAACAAGTGTTCGCTGAAGGAATGCATATCGCCCGCTGCCTTGCATGTCAGAGTTAAAACAACGATCTGTTAGAGCTCAGAGAACGTGTTGGGGGTGACCCTCAGCTACTACCAACAGATCTATAGATGGATGGATGGATAAAATTCTTTGTCTGCTAAATCAAATAAATAAATTACAGAAATATTTTTCAAGTATTTGTTTTATCCTCAAACGTTCTGCCAACTCTACCACACATCCTGGGTCTGGTCCTCTGATCCTGGGTCTGATCCTGGTCCTGGGTCCGGTCCTGGTCCTGGGTCTGATCCTGGTTCTGATCCTGATCCTGGGTCTGATCCTGGTCCTGAGTCTGATCCTCTGATCCTGGGTCTGATCCTGGTCCTGGTCCTGGTTCCTTCAGGATGGACGGAGTGACTGATCCATCAAATATCTGTCCAACTCACTGGTCTACAGATGGTTTCTGGTCCTGCTGGTTTTTAAAGGTGGTGGAGGACAAATAGGCTTGTGAATTATTCCAACCAGCCCCTGAGGGCCCCTGAGGACCCCTGAGGACCCCTGAGGACCCCCGGGGGCCCCTGAGGACCCCTGAGGTTAACCACACAGCCTGCAGGGATCCTCCTGATGAGAGGCTGACAGCAGACCAAACCCCACATTTAATGTTTTAGATTGAAAAGGTCAAAGAACCGGGTCATGGTCTGCAGATGTTGGTAAACATCTGTCTCATGGATGCAAGTTTGTGTAAGTGGGAGCTGTCTGTGAGGAGGAGGAGGAGGAGGAGGAGGAAGGCTCAGCTCATCAGCAGTGGTCCTGTCACTTCTTCTGTTTTCACCTCCTTCGTCCTCTGAACAGAAAAAAAACACCTGCTTTTAGTTCCCCCCCCTCGGTTTATCTTTCTTCACATATTTGTGAATTTGCATGTTTGCTTCTTGGTCTTTTCTGCTGCTGTATGTATTTTGTAGATAAAAGTTCAGCAGTGCAGTTAAGAGAAATTAGTTGGGTAAACAGTGGTAAATGTCAATGATAAAGTTCTGTTGAAGCTCATCTGATTAGCGCAGCCACGCAGGTGTCTTATCTCGCCTGTGCAACAGAGGGTAAAATGGAAATGATTGTGCTGTCCTGAGCAGTAAATGTCTATCCCAGAAACGTCTATCTGCAGCCGAGCCGAGCCCGCCG
>NC_051440.1:26155153-26155315 GCF_001649575.2 Kryptolebias marmoratus | reverse complement strand
CCCGCAGACGCCCCCAACCAGAGGCCCGTAGACGCCCCCAACCAGAGACCTCCAGACGCCCCCAACCAGAGGCCTCCAGACGCCCCCTGAAGCCTTGAAACAAAAACCAGTATTGTTAAGGAGTATTTTTGTGGTAATCATTAACTTTAATAAAACATTTAA
>NC_051440.1:26153340-26155053 GCF_001649575.2 Kryptolebias marmoratus | reverse complement strand
AGGAGGAGGACGCTGATGGGGAGAGGATTCATTTGGACCGGACTTTCTGTTTGGATCTGGGTTTATTCTGAGCTCCGACAAGAAGGAAAAGAAAAAGTGATCACAGAAGAACGAACAGCCCTGTGTGTGTGTGTGTGTGTGTGTGTGTGTGTGTGTGAGGTTTTGTCCATGACTCCACTCCACTCCAGGAAGCCCCTCCCAGCATCAGTATCATATGATTAGATGGACCGGCACATGATGCAGAACCTCAGGATTCTGATAGCGCTCCATCCGGTCCCACACACACTCACACGTACACACACAGCTGTTTTCATTTCCAACAGCTCTCACACACACTCATGATAGTGATGTTTTTATTTGTCGTCTCGTCCTGTTATCTGACCGCTGCTGACCTCTGACCTCTCCAACAGAAAGCTCAGTCAGTCGGAGGTCTGACTTCAGCTCAGCAGAGGCTGCAGATGTGCACAATAAGAAGCTGCACACACAATTTCTATTTCAAAAACACAAGCTGCATAAAACACTTCATCTATGTGTGTGTGTGCACTTTACAAACACATCTGACAGGATGTGAATCACAAACTGCTTCCAAAATCAAATCAGAATTAAATAAACACAAAATAATAACAATAATAAATTCTATTACACCACATGTTAGCTGTTCTGTAATCAAACTAAATGCTAACACGGCAGAAACATATTTGAACCATCTCACACTGATCCAGTCTTGTTTCATTCATGTGAGGAAAAGAAATAAATGCTGATTATAGTTCCCATAATGCACCTCTGTTGTGATTATTCCCACAGAGCACAGCTGTCACTGCTGGCGCTGAGGGCCATCAATTAAACAGGAGCTCCTACCTCTGCTTCCTGGTCATCTGTGCTGCCTTCTGATTGGACTGTTCCTGGGTACGGGCCCCAAACGGTGTCAGGCTGGAGGTCCCGGACTGCCAGCACCCCTCTGCTGCTGTCGCCACCTTCATCACTCAGCTGCAGCTCATCTGTGAAGAAGACGATGGATTAACGTCAGATTTCAGCGTGCCAAAGAGAGGCTCTCACTTCCTGTGTGGTGTCAGGACATTTAAATATGCTGGTGGATTAATACTGATATCAAACCAGGAGCTCGGTGTTAAACTGAACTTGACCCGAGCGGGCCGACAGCAGGGGGAGTCTGATCCAAAGCGAGCGGCTCAAACAGGGGAAACTTCTTGTGTACTTCCTCAAAGTGAAACAGATAAGTGTAGACGGATGGCAGTGACGGCTGCGGTCTGAGCCTGCCGTGGCCCAGATAGAGGCAGATACCCGGTGGGCACAGAGGGCCGATCCATCCGTTTAAAGACCAGAGACAGCTGGCAGAACCCGAGTCCGCAGTTCAGAAAAGTCTCTGCACATCCGAGGATAAATGAAGGAGTTGTTGGATGGACCGGATTAACAGCTTCGATTACACCAGCTGCCTCCAGGGCTGCTGCTGGTTATGACCTCCTCATCTGATCAAAACATAACCCCCTCCCCCTCCTCCTCTCGCCTGTGGTTCAGGAGACTGTTTCAGGGGGTCGGTCTAAAGTGGCGGTCCAGATAAGAGTGTTTGTCTAACACTCTCCATGTCAAAACACTCATCTATCTTCTCTGTATCTTTCCCCAGCAGAGAACAACGGACAAACGCTGATAAAATGGCTTTCCCACAGCCGGGTGGGGGGGTGATGGGGTGACGGAGGG
>NC_051440.1:26146461-26153173 GCF_001649575.2 Kryptolebias marmoratus | reverse complement strand
GGTGACGGAGGGGGCGGGGGCGGGGGGACAGGAAGAGAAAAAAGGCAGCGAGAAGAAGACGTTAATTTCAGAAAAAACAGGTTCTGGAAACCAGAACAAAGCAGAACTTGTTGTGTGGTGAAGTCTGACAGGAAGTGGTTGGTTTGAACTCACAGCTGCTGCAATGATCGTGTTTTATGGTCCTGATGGGATCCGTTTCATCAGGATCCACTCCTCCACGTCTTCTCATGGAGGACACATGAGTGAAGACTCCATCATTTCTCAACACAAGATGATTTCAGTCCTGTAAAACCTCTGAAAGACCCGACAGTCCTGATTCTGTCTGTAACTTTTGCTCAAGCTGCTGATATCGGGCTGATTGAAATGTCCTTCTTCACAGGAGCCAGAAGGAGTTGTTAAAGCAGACATGAATTAATGATTGAATTAATTATCAGAGTCACATACCGTACAATTAATTTTGTGGCTTTGCCTCAGTCTTTTTCCCTCTCTTCCCATCTGTGCGAGGAGAATGTCAAGAAACATTTTCTAATTAATTTATGTGTGATTATCAGGGGTAGTTTCTGGAAGGTCTTCACTTTCAATTTGTGACAGCCGAGGAGGGAGAAACTGAGAGAAAGACAGGCGGCTCGAACACTCTGACAGATTCCTTCTCCTCTCAGAGCTCAGATTTCTGTCTACACATATATGTTCAGCATCTGCACGTGTGGAGAAAAAGACTTCTGATCGGATCAGAACCAGACCCGACTGCTGTAGAGCTGCAGAAACACAAACTTCACGCAGATTCCTTTCAGTAACGAAACAAGTGTTCGCTGAAGGAATGCATATCGCCCGCTGCCTTGCATGTCAGAGTTAAAACAACGATCTGTTAGAGCTCAGAGAACGTGTTGGGGGTGACCCTCAGCTACTACCAACAGATCTATAGATGGATGGATGGATAAAATTCTTTGTCTGCTAAATCAAATAAATAAATTACAGAAATATTTTTCAAGTATTTGTTTTATCCTCAAACGTTCTGCCAACTCTACCACACATCCTGGGTCTGGTCCTCTGATCCTGGGTCTGATCCTGGTCCTGGGTCCGGTCCTGGTCCTGGGTCTGATCCTGGTTCTGATCCTGATCCTGGGTCTGATCCTGGTCCTGAGTCTGATCCTCTGATCCTGGGTCTGATCCTGGTCCTGGTCCTGGTTCCTTCAGGATGGACGGAGTGACTGATCCATCAAATATCTGTCCAACTCACTGGTCTACAGATGGTTTCTGGTCCTGCTGGTTTTTAAAGGTGGTGGAGGACAAATAGGCTTGTGAATTATTCCAACCAGCCCCTGAGGGCCCCTGAGGACCCCTGAGGACCCCTGAGGACCCCCGGGGGCCCCTGAGGACCCCTGAGGTTAACCACACAGCCTGCAGGGATCCTCCTGATGAGAGGCTGACAGCAGACCAAACCCCACATTTAATGTTTTAGATTGAAAAGGTCAAAGAACCGGGTCATGGTCTGCAGATGTTGGTAAACATCTGTCTCATGGATGCAAGTTTGTGTAAGTGGGAGCTGTCTGTGAGGAGGAGGAGGAGGAGGAGGAGGAAGGCTCAGCTCATCAGCAGTGGTCCTGTCACTTCTTCTGTTTTCACCTCCTTCGTCCTCTGAACAGAAAAAAAACACCTGCTTTTAGTTCCCCCCCCTCGGTTTATCTTTCTTCACATATTTGTGAATTTGCATGTTTGCTTCTTGGTCTTTTCTGCTGCTGTATGTATTTTGTAGATAAAAGTTCAGCAGTGCAGTTAAGAGAAATTAGTTGGGTAAACAGTGGTAAATGTCAATGATAAAGTTCTGTTGAAGCTCATCTGATTAGCGCAGCCACGCAGGTGTCTTATCTCGCCTGTGCAACAGAGGGTAAAATGGAAATGATTGTGCTGTCCTGAGCAGTAAATGTCTATCCCAGAAACGTCTATCTGCAGCCGAGCCGAGCCCGCCGGACTCCGGGGACCCGGGGAGGGGGAGCTGGTGGCTTGTTGTTGGATGGAGGCCTTTTATCAGGCGGCGGTAGAGATGACAGGAGTGGTCATTAATGACAAACGGCAGGAAAACTGGTTTCCTCACAAATCAACTCCAGTTTATGCAGAGCTGAACAGAGAGCTGAACAAGAGCACAGTCTTACAAACAGGGGAAATGGCAGGAAAGGTGGTGGGTGAAATGCATATCACCCGCCAAGGACACAGGTTTGACAGGCCTCTCGGGAAGCCAGGAGTTGCAGGAAGTGAACGGGGGTTAAACCCACCAATTAACAGAGGGTCAGAGCTGCACCCAGATAAAGATTTCCTGTTGTGTGGTGTCAAAAAATCAATAGCTCCGCTGCGATGAGCTCATTTGATATCAACTATAGTCTTCTTAAAAGTCAATCAGGCAGAACGCAGCAGAAAACGGGGCTGGGAAACTTTCTGGGGTTTATTTCTAACCGAGCCGCAGCGGGTCGGGATGTTTGTTTCTCAGAACAAGTCCATCATCTCACATCAAACTGACGGCCATTAAACTAAATCAAAAGGTAAAGCAGGTCATTTTTATTTGATTATGTTCTGCGTGTGCATTGATTCTTTGAAACCATGATGGAGCATCATGATGACAGCTGTTCTCTCACTGCACAACCAAAAACAAAGTGATGGATCACTGAAGAAAGATCACTAACACTCAGTATTCTGACTCCTTTTCTTCATTGTTTCCTAAAATCTCGTTCGAATGCAAACAGGTTTTTTTCCAATTTAAAGTAAAATATTTAGTTTCTTTTAGGTCTGACAGATTCTTTGCTTAGGATTTGTTATGGATGAATGGAGATGCATCAATATTTGTTTTAAAATGAGAATCAAACTGTGAACGAGTCCCAGTCCTAATCTCCACTTCTTTTTAAATAGAATTTCAAAAATAAAAGCATCACTGAGTCATGAGACAGTGCTGCGTTCACTGACCCTTTCAGCAGCAAACCTTTAAAACACACAAACTAATGGCTTCAGATTTTTACATTTAGTGACTCAGATATTCCACATCGTAGCTGTTTATGGTTTCCATCTCTGCAGCAGTCAGAAGCACAAACAAACAAACAAACAAACAAAAACAAACAAACACAACCAGCTTCAAGTGTGAATCTACAAACCACAGGAAGTCTGATCTGTGTCACTTCCAGCAACAGAGCGCATTAATTAAACCATCAGGATGAGACAAAAAGCAGCACTGATCCATGAATCCTGTAAGAACCTCCTCCTGGTCTCCACCACCTCCCCCCCCCCCTTGTTGGTTAATTGCGTTAGTCGTTTCATTAATGACGGGCTGATTGTTTTATTGTGTTGGCTCGTCAAAGACGCCTGGACGCCCCAGTGGCTGCTGGAACGTCCGTATTGATAAGGCTGCGTGTGTGTGCGTGTGTGTGTGCGTGTGTGTGTGTATGTGTGTGTGTGAGGCAGACAGATGCTGTGTGATATTGATAACGGCCCATCCAGCCTGGTGCTTTCAGGAACGGGTCAGTTTGATGGACATGAAGACGGGGGTTGCAGCAGCAGGATGGATGAAGGGTGGGGGGTTATTATGAGGGTCTCTGGTTGGCAGGGGGGGTAATTAACAGGGATTAGGATTGTTGGGGGGCTGCTGTTACCTCGGTGATGGCTGCTAACCTGCTTGGATTAGCCCGCAGCTCTCATTAGTGGAGGTCTGCTGATAGGGACTCGTCTCTGCAGGAGACGGAGCTCCAGCCTGGTTCTGACTCAGAAAACAAGAAGTTCTGTTGCTTCTGATTGGTCGATGCTCAGTAATCAGGCTGATCATGTCAATCCGCCCTGACAGAAAAACAGAGGCTGTGTTTACCGGGTTCTGTCCGATAACTGAAACCCACCGAGACGTTTCCTTCACACCTCAGCATTTCTCTGAGGATGAGGAGGAGATGAAGAGTTTCAGGGTCGTCCTGTTGGGGACAAGTCAGGACTGCAGGGGGGCCGGTCCAGAACCCGACCCCTCTTCTTCCTCAGCCTTTCGAATGAGCAGAACACCACAGAACCATCACAGAACCGGGCTTTTAGACCAGGCAGCCCCAGAGCATGATGCTACCACCACCACGCTTAACACTGGAGAGAGTGTTCCTGGAGTTTATGACCAGTTATGATCATCCACCCATCCATCCATCCATCAATCCATCCATCCATCCATCCATCAATCCATCCATCAATCCATCCATCCATCCATCCATCCATCCATCCATCCATCCATCCATCCACCCGTCCATCCATCCATCCATCCATCCATCCATCCATCCATCCATCCATCCATCCATCCATCCCCAGACTTTGGACTTGCTACTTTATCCTCTGAGTGATGACCCGACCCAGATGGAGCTCAGAGAACTTGGCTGTAGATTCTTCAATAAAACCTTTAGGAGGTATTTTACTTGAATACTTGCACCTCCTGTTCCTCCACACTTTCTTGTCAGACGTTGATTAAGTTAGTAGTTACTTTTAGGAGATCCTGTGAACATTATTAAAATTTGTGTTTTTCAGTTTTTTGTTGCTGCTGCCGACACGCTAATCTCCCTGATGACTTCGGAAAAAACCGAGTGATGTTTAATAAAGGAAGGAAGCTGGTGAGAGAGAGATACTGAGGAGGACACGGAGAGGAAGAGACAGAAGGTGATAAGAAAGGAGATACAGATGGATGGATGGATGGAGGGAAACGAGCCGAAGGCTGGGTGGTGTGTGTGTGTGGACACGTCACATGATGCTCCATCTTCACACTGGCAGAGAAAACTGAGGAAAAACCTCCAACAGAACCAGCTGCTGCTCCTCACGGCTCTCAGGATTCTGTCTCACTGGAGAAGGGACATTTATGAGGACGCCTCCTGGCAGAGGTGTGCAGCGCTGCCACTTGAGTTTTGAGTTTCAAAGATCTGTGCTGCGTGTCTCCACCTCGCCTCAGCTTGTCTGAGTTTGGCTGCAGGCGTCTCCAACTCGCCTCCTGAGCCTCGATCTGGACTGACAGAAAACATCCGAGGCAAATGTCCACGTCTAAAAACCACACGGACGATAAATATTTATTTGAAAAAATAAAACTGTCCCAAACCCGTCAATTTCCATCTGTAACGTGTCAGTCATCAGATTGAATCCTGAGTGGGTGGAGGTGAGCAACAACATACCGTCCACAGCAAAGAACAGTTTTGGGTGAGGCTGCAGCTGAAAAGTCACATTTTCTTACATTTTTGAAGGATTTTTTGCACCATCTAGTCTCCAACAGTCACAGCCCAGTGAGTTTTAGTTACAATAAGAAGAGAGAAGTGAGGCCTGCCTGAATAAAATCTTACATTTAAGATTTTTAATGATATTTATTTTACTCAGTTTTCCAGGGTTTTGTCAGACCACCAGCTGCTGATGTGAGGCTGATTTCAGCTGCACAGAGTTTGGTTCGTTTACAAGTCTTAATTTTAATAACTACACCCGTTCACTGTTCCCAGATCAGGTTTCTGCGTCTGCTTCATCAGACGGTGATGGATGAGGAACCCTGAGAACGTTTCTGAGTGAGACGCAGGTTTACAGGATGTGGAGCCACAGAGAACCCGTGGATCTGATAGGCTGGTAATCAGACCTCCCCGCGCCGCACCGCGCCGCGGCGGGCCCAGACTCTGCGCCTGGACAGAACGCAGAAATGTTCCTGCAGATTACCGCTCTGCACCCTTCAATCATCGGGCTGACGGAGGAGCGACAGCCACAAAACGTCTCAAACAGCAGCAGTGGAAGCTGAAGTTTGAAAGAAAGTAGAAAAGAAGCAGCACTGCCTGTAAAGTGAATTATTTGATCACCTTCATATTTTAGACTCGGGTCAGAAAATGGCGGAAATAAGAGTTGCTGTTTTCCACAGATAAAAGAATAATCAGCTTTTCTTTCGATCCTAATTATTTTTCTTATTAATATGTCGGAACATTTATATTTATATAATATATCCTGGCAGCTAATACTCGACAGATTTCAGACTCCAGCTTCCAACCAGGCGGAGGAGCATCAAGAACACAAACTTCCTGTCGCTTCTGTTCTGTGAGGAAACCCAAAGTGTCCTTCCTCATCATCACCAGGCAGGTGCAGAGGACAGGTACCCCCCTCCACCCCCGGGCCTCTGCAGGCTGCAGACACGCAGGAAGCTGACAATAAACTGCTGCAACACGACGTCCAACAAATCAGCCAATTAAAGTCACAACCAAATGTTTTCCCATCTGAACAGGAAGTGGATCAGGAAGTAATCAATCAATCAATAACACAACGTGTAAAAGTGTAGAGTCAGAGTGGAGATAATAACCACTGCCTCCCCTCCTTTATATTTATTCACTTCATCACTATTTAGTTCATTTCCTGCTTCTATAAAGCACCTCTTTTATTTCCTTTCTCTTCTTCTTTCTTCTCCTCGTTTCCTTCAGGGATAAATAAAGTTTTCTGATTTCATGTTGAATCAAACCGTTCTCTGACTTCAACCATCTGACAGGTTCTAACAGACTAAAAACAAACTTTATTTAACATATTTATCTCTAATTCCTGAAGGGAATGCATATCACCCGCCGCCTTTCATGGCCGACTGATGGACTGTGGAGGACATGAACCATCTCAGCAGCCAGAGGTTTAGTTTACATCACGGAGCCGGACTCACGGAGCCGGACTCACGGAGCCGGACTCACGGAGCCGGACTCAGGGAGCCGGACTCACG
>NC_051440.1:26143790-26145368 GCF_001649575.2 Kryptolebias marmoratus | reverse complement strand
GAGCAGGACTCACGGAGCCGGACTCACGGAGCCGGACTCAGGGAGCCGGACTCACGGAGCCGGACTCACGGAGCCGGACTCACGGAGCCGGACTCAGGGAGCCAGACTCAGGGAGCCGGACTCAGGGAGCAGGACTCACGGAGCCGGACTCACGGAGCCGGACTCACGGAGCCGGACTCACGGAGCAGGACTCAGGAAGCAAGACTCAGGGAGCAGGACTCAGGGAGCCGGACTCAGGGAGCCGGACTCAGGGAGCCGGACTCACGGAGCCGGACTCAGGGAGCCAGACTCAGGGAGCCGGACTCACGGAGCCGGACTCACGGAGCCGGACTCACGGAGCCGGACTCAGGGAGCTGGACTCAGGGAGCCGGACTCAGGGAGCAGGACTCACGGAGCCTCCTCCTTCTTAACCTCCCTGAAGTCCTCGAGCTGGAATTATTGATTAAACTGTTTAAAAAGATCCATGTACCCAATGACTGTGGGCGGGGCTTAAAGCCCTGGTCATGTGGCCCAATGATTGTGGGCGGGGTCCCAACAACAAGAGGAGACAGAAACTCGGCCTGTTAGTAAAATATGTGATATTTTACCCGCTTGTCTCCATTTTTATCCATTTAAAGGAAACAGAAACTCCAACAAGCTGATTCTTAAAGAGCGAGAAGCCGGTCTGGCAGTCCTTAAAGGAAGGCTTTTCATGGTTTTAAATCAAGATGGCTGCCACAGCCAGATCCTGTTACATGTTAATGCTTGTTAATGTGTGTTGGAAACAACTCTCAGCTACAAATATTTTACCTCATTATCTGTAAATTGAGTCAAAGTTACAGTTGGGATGGCAAACACTGATTAGCTGTGGCGGCCATCTTGAATGTGGTTGTCAGTCAGGTGTAAACGTTCATCCAGTGATTTATTTTGGAGAGTTTCACTGAAATCGTCCACTGGTTCAGGAGACAGAATCCCTCCAGCGTCAGCGGCGGGCGATAATGTAAAGAGCTGAATAAAAGCAGAGTGACGTCAACTCAGCTCCTGAAACTCATTTCCTCCATAAAGAGGAAATCAAGCTAAATAAATGATGAAGGAGCACCTTTACTGTGGTTGTTTCAGTGTGTGTGTGTGTGTGTGTGTGTGTTCAGGGTGTAATTCATCTTGCTCAGTATGCAAATATGACACCACCAATATCTCCCATTCCTCAGCCTAAATAAATGAGACTCAGTGTTGATAAAGTGCACACAGTGAGACTTCATGCTCCATTATAATTAACTACAGCGTGATAACACACACACACACCACACACCACACACGCACAGGCACACGCACACACCCACACACCCACCGACCCACACACACAGGCTGGTAAATAATAATAAGTATTATTACCCCTGCCACTGGAAGGCTTTATTGGAGGTAATTTAAATAAGTCTGGAGAACGAGGAGGTGCTGGTCCAGGAGGACGGACGTCCCTCCTTCTGTCCTCCATGAGACACATGAGAGTTTAGCAGCAAAATCAAAAAAAGGATAAAATTTTAGGGATAATAATAAAGTGTGATTTAATTTGACATTATCATATCTAGCTCACAGTCCTAA
>NC_051440.1:26138403-26143690 GCF_001649575.2 Kryptolebias marmoratus | reverse complement strand
CCTGTGGACCTCTGAATGTCTCCTGTGGACCTCTAAAGGTCTCCTGTGGACCTCTGAAGGTCTCCTGTGGGCCTCTGAAGGGCTGTGCGGCAGGCGACATGCATTCCTCCAGTAAATGCTGGACCAGCAGTTGATTGGACCTGATTTGTTCAGTGAATCAGCAAACATTCAGACTTTTCCCAGCATTTGAGCAAAGCATGGCGTTTTTATGGAAATATAATCTGCTTATTAAAGAGCAGACTTAAGATTTGACTGAAGGTCTTTCCTGAACGCAGAATCCCTCAGACTTCCTGTCCCTCCTCTGATCCGCCTGTAGTCTCTCTGGAATGTTGTTCTATTGGTTTGCACCCAGAAATGTTTGGGTTCCAGCCTTTCACCGGTGATTTCTGCCGCAGCAGAGAACGTGTGGCTGCAGCCAGCCAGAGAATGACAGGGGATTACTGTCACACACATTTGCATATCAAGAATTTTAAGCAACCGGGGAGAAAATATCGAACCCTGCAGCCTGCAAGGTCATTTTTCCCTCTCTTCATAATTTATTTTGCATATCATGCAGCACGGACCCACTGCAGATTAAAAAAGGCGGCTTTAGCAGATCGTGTCAGCCCTGATAGAAGCAGCTCCCACCTCGATTTCAGGCCACCGACACACCCTCATCAAACCGACACACACACACAAAACGAGGACGGTTCTAAAGGTGGAAAAACGCCGCAGATAAACAGTTTAATGACCAGAATTAGAATAAAAAACTGAACAAACAGATAAAAACAAAGGAGAGGATGTTTTTTTCTGCTGAGGATAAAGAATTTCTTTCAATCCACACATGCAGTTTGAGTCCAGTAATGAATCATTTTATCTCCAAACAGGAAGAAAAAACCCAAATTAAAATGTTCTGTTGTTGTTTTTCTCTCCTTCATGTTAATATCAGCCCGTGTGAACAATAATAACCACGGCAACAAAGACTGATTTGAATAAAATATTTGAATAAATTAAGAGATTCTTATCAGCAGGTTAGAACATAAACTGTGCGCAGAAAGGGAAATTAAAATTTTCATATCGAGGAATTACTGGTTTTCAGAGGAGAATAATTCATATTTTTTATCTTCAGAAATATAATTACCAAATTATTATTCAATGAATTTATTCAGAACCCAGCACGACTTTTAAACAGAAATATTCTGCTTTACTTTTTATAGTTTTATGGAAGAAAAAAGGTTTGATGGATGCAGGTAAAGATTTAATGTTTTATTACTATAATAGATATATATTATATTTCTGTATTCTGACAAAGAAAAACCAGAATTAAACACAAAGACCTATCAAACTACAGCTACAGATAACCGGTCCTGAAGAAGTCTGAGAGCGGGGCCGGGTCCGATATCAGGAACCGCACAGGTTCAACACAGTGACAGAGTTAACAGGTGATGGAGCAACAGTCAGGGGTTTTTATGTTTCCAACAGTACCTGAATGCAGCATCCTTCAGAATCACAAACTAACTTCAGTAAAATAAACGTAGTTAATTCTCTGACACATCTTACAGCTCAGAGTTGGACCTGGATGGGTTCTCCTCATTCCTCAGACAGAGGAGGACTCGAGTCGTTGCAGACGTTAGCTTTAGCCTCAGTTAGACTGCTGCGTCGGCTCGGGCTGTGGTAGCTAAACATGACAAGATGGCCGACACGATGCACTGAACGAGACACGGGTTCAAAGACAGCCCAGGACCGGGTGGTTCTGACCCATTTCTGCTGTTCTGCTCTGTTTCCCTAAACAACCATCTTGGCCCAGGTGGTTGTAGAAAAGCTCTGTTGGCTTCAGGAGACGAGTCTCAGGGTGAATTTTTGAAAGATTAAAACTCTGAAGAGCTCATTCCTCTAAAAGTGTCCTGGGGAGAAAAACCTGTTTATTTAAATCCCCCCCGCCGTGTTCATGTCTGACACGTGGGGAACATTTCTGATGAGCAGGAGGAGGAGGAGGAGGAGGAGGAGGAGGAGGAGGAGGTGCTGCTGGTGATGGAGAGAGCAGTGGAGAAGGTGGATGGATGGAGGGGGGGTTGACGATAAGAGAAAAATTCAGACCGGTCAAAGTTTCCTTTTTGCCAATCGTGCTCCTGATAAAGACAGCGCCTGCTCCGGAGCTGATAGAGGGGCTATCTCTCTCCCTTACTCTTCCTCCCCCCCTCCTCCCCCTCACTCACCCGGCAGCCCGGCAGTTAGTTTGTGAGGAGGAGAAAAAAAGGAGCCGTATCAGCGCGGCATCATGGTGCTACCATCAACCAGCCACCGCGCAGCAATTAATATCGCTCCAATTACTGTTAAAGGGACGAGGCTGGGACAGCACGATAATGAACACATCCTCTCCTCCCCGGCACACACACACACACACACAAATATAAAACGTGCACAGCTTGAAAAGGAAATAATGCCAGATAGTGCAGTAATCTTCCTGCATTGTTTAACTCATTGAAGACAACAGACAGAGAGAAATAAATAAGCAAACAGACTTCGATAAGAGAGGAAATAAATATTAAAATTATTTACTTCTTATCTTCTCTCAGCTGTGTTTTTTTCCTGCAACTTAAATGTGTCACGTTCACATCCCCTCCGAGCCAACAGGCCCTGAGAGACGCTCAGAGCGAGCAGGAAGAGGCGAGACAACATGCACAGCAGCTCGAGGAACGTGGAGTCGTTCTGTCTTCATAAGCTCTTCCTGAAATGTTGTGGAGCAGCTTCATGTTTCAATGAACCGTTCCAGCAACAAAAACCTCCAGATTTTTAGGAATCTTTAAAGATTTCTGCAGCCAGAAAACTGTGATGGTTCATCTTCATCAGAGGAACCACCTCCAGATCAGCAGCAGGTTCTGCTGCTCTGCAGCTCCAGGTGTGAGTTAACACAACGCCAGAGCAGAAAGACATCAGCAATGACCTCAGAGAAGCAGCTGCTGCTGCCCATCAACCTGGGAAGAGTCAAAGGTCATCTGGAGTCCCTCGTTCTACAGAGAGGAAGATTATTCACAAGAGGAGACATTTAAGACAGCTGCTGATCTTCACCCTGAAGGGCAGACTGTGCAATGAGCTCCATCACAGACTCCACAGGCCTCAGTTAGCAGGTCAAAGGTCAAAGGTTAAAGCCTCTTCTCTCTAAAAACAACATGGCAGCTCGACTTGAAGGAACCAGAAGACTTCTGGAGCAGAACCAGACCAGAGGACAGATGTTTACCCAGAATGCACTGCAGCTGTCAGCATGGCGGTGGAGGGCTGATGGTTTGGGCTGATTCTGGAGTCAGATGTGAGGCCATCTGTCCAACAAACAGGACAATGATCCCAAACACAGCAGAACGGTCCAGAACCGGAACCAGAACGTCAGAGAGCTGGGTAGAAACGCTGGAAAGAAGAGTGGGCCACAACTCCTCCACAACCAGGAACCCACTGAGAGTTCTGCTGCTGGAGGAGGTTCTGTTGGGTCAGGAGCTGGAACCAGTTTTTACTTTGATTCAGTTTTTAGTGCAGAAAACAAAACTTTAATTATAGAATCAAAACTTTCTTTATTGGTAAATAAATAAAAACAGCCTTGAATTCAATTTAAAAGCTGTTCTGAAACTGACCTGGACCTCTCCAGTGTAACTCCTCCTCCTCTTCCTCTCCTTCTTCCTCCTCCTCGCCACCGCTGTGCGCCGCAGCTTGCTCCTCCTCCTCTCCATCTTCATCATCTGGTCCTCCTCCTCCTCCTCCGGAGTCCTGTGTCCTGGACTCTGAAAACACAAAGAGTCAGACCATCAGCCGAGTCCTAACTGCAGAAAGATGAGTCTCTTTAACCCGACACCTCGGCACGCTCACGTGCACGCTCACATGCACGCTTTGTTTCTCATTCCACCTCAGCAGAATCAAAGACTCAGATCTTCACCTGCGTTTTTCTGCGCTCATCTTCTTCCTCCACCTCCTGGTTCTTTACTGAAAGAAGGTGGATCAGTTTCAGTGCCCCCCCCCCCACCTCCACCTCCACAATCTCCTCATCTCCCCCTCCTCCCCCTCCTCCTCCTCCTCCTCCTCCTCCCGTCACCTTCAGAACCGACTGAAGCTCCCGTGTGGCTCTGATCAGCGCTGATATCTTCCTCATTGATCAGGCTGATTAGAAATCCTCCTGCTGGCTGATCAAAGGCTGCACCTGGCCCTGTGTGTGTGCGTGTGTGTGTGTGAGTGTGTGTGTGTGTGAGTGTGTGTGAGTGCGTGTGTGAACCCTGAACTTTGCCTGATCAGTGGTATCAGAGACTCCATCGCGTCTCTGGGCTCCTCCCTATTAGTGCGCCTCCTGATTAGTCAGATTAGATCGATGGTTACATCACGGACCTCGCCGTATCTGACCCGAGGATCTGTCTTACAGCGCCGCAGGGTCAAAGGTCAGCTGACTGCATGGAACTGGATCACACACATCAGGATTAGTCCACTAATAACAAACACTGAAAACAAACTGCGTCTTTGAGTTTATCAATAAAATATCTTCTAAGATTTTATTATTCAGTTATTCTACTACAGTCCTGGTCCCAAAGTTCTGATCCAGTCCTAAATTTATTTTTATTTATTACAGTTTTTTCATTTGTAATTAATCTCATTTACAGATTTTTGGTACATTTTTGAGAAAAGGAAGTTCCTCCATCTTCACTGCATGAGAGCCCTTCAGTGACAGTAGTCTGACAGGAAGCAGGATTTTAGCTCCAACACGGTGAACCTGGACCTGCAGCTGTCAGGTCCTGGTTCAGGTCTCAGGTCCTGGTTCAGGTCTCAGGTCCTGGTTCAGGTCTCAGGTCCTGGTTCAGGTCTCAGGTTCTGTTCAACTAGTTTTAGGTCTGAATGTCTTTTGCTGTTCGAATCACAAAACAGTTTTTCTGCTCAGAAACTTTCAGAAAGTCTGAAGAACTGTTGATCCAGAAGAAAGTTTGGCTTGAACTTGTATAGTGAGTCAGTCATTCACTCATTTATTCACCCATTCACCCGCTGATGGCGGTCAGCTACAGCTGACAGACGTGAGGCGGCCATTACACCGGCGCCACAAGTAGGGAAGGCAGGTGAAGAGTCTTTGTAGAGACACGACGGCTGAAACGGACAGAGCTGGGACTCGAACCGACAACCCTCCAGTCACAGGACTAATCCCTACCTCCTGAGCCACTGACCCTCTGAACCCCCGACCCTCTGAACCTCTGACCCTCCGACCCTCTGAACTTCTGAACCTCCGACCCTCTGAACCTCCGACCCTCTGAACCTCCGACCCTCTGAACCTCTGACCCTCTGAACC
>NC_051440.1:26127698-26136115 GCF_001649575.2 Kryptolebias marmoratus | reverse complement strand
CCTCCGACCCTCTGAACCTCCGACCCTCTGAAGCGGTCATCAGGGTCTGTCAGGCTGCAGTCACTGTGGATTTGGTGAAAAACTAGATGTTTCGGAGTCTTTCTGCTGATTGGTTCTTGTCTTTAAGGCCAGGGATGCTCGGTGCGCTGCCACTGATTGCTCTTCAGCTCTCAGGACTCTGACGTGTTTTTGGTGGAAACCCTTCACCCACATGAGAACTGAAGTGAGGAGAATCCTCTCTATTAGTTAGAAAAACTGGTAAATATTTGTTGCTTCCAGCTCCCCTGGGTTTTGGAACTGAAATAAAAATATCAGAAATGGATCGATGTCTTTAACCGCGTCCTTTGTTTGACTCGGTCGTCCCCAAAACTTCAGCCTCCCTCTTCAGTCCCTCCTCTTCCTCAAACCGCCGCCCTGATAACGGCACAAAGGCCATGTTTACCCTCGCATTCCCGCTCCGATAAACAGCGATAATCGATGGCGGCCATAAACGCCGTGGCACCACGTGACCCCGTTACCAACGGCGCTTTGGAGAGGCCGGCTGGATCAACCCAAACACACACATCCAGTTTCACCTCACGTCCACCAACACACACACTGCCTAAACAGTGCCATTATTTTCAGCTATAAATCACATTGAATGGCACATTGATTTTATCCTGCAGGGGCTGCAGCGAGGGGGGGGGGGAGCTGCAGACACAGTTATTGCGTTTAATATTATCAATATTATCTCCCATATCATCTGAGACAGGGAGGCAGGTATCAGGAGGAGTCGACAGACACTTTTCTGCCAAACTCCCCCTCTCCTCCCCCCCTGAGCGAGACAGTTTCCATCAGTCTGATAAGATGAACTTCCTCCGTCACACCTGCAGGGCAAAGTCACCCCACATCCACCCCCTCCAGCTCCTCCAGCTCCTCCGAGTCCACCCGTTCTGGGTTTTAATCTTTCTATTCACAACTAAATCCCTGCCCTGGATCAGGAGATATTTTGCTAACAGACAAAAACACAAAGATGGTTGAAGTCACAGGAATAAACCAAACTTTACTTGTTCCAACATCAATAAAACGCTTTCTGTAAAAACCCAGCGTGGCTGCTGAAGGCTGAAAGCAGCAAAAAGCTAACGAGATTTAGCAGAATGTTGCTGTTTAACTAAAATTAGCTTTAGCAGAATTAGCATTAGCAGAAGTTTTAAAGAAATCTATGGGGAAATGTTTGTAAATAAAGCTAAATATTCAGAAATGCATAAAAGTAACAAAAACCTAAAGTCACAACGCGACTCCTGAGAGAGCTGAATGTCTGGACATATGAACAGATAAAAGTCTAAAACCAGCTAATAGGAGAAGGACAAAACTGCAGCATGAATCGGACTCAGCGTTCAGACAATCAGAATCACTGTTTTCCCTCCTCTGGAACAAGGCCGCTCGTTTCCACACGAGACTAAATATCTGCCGTGTTTTGTCTGCAGAAGAATCCATCGAGAACAGAGGCTGCGTGAAAAAAACACAAGCAGGTGGAGATTCGCAACAACAGCTAAAACCAGAGAAATAACATGTGAGAAAATCCAGGGGCAGAGCTGAGGGACGGCTACAAACAAGCAGAACAGCAGCTAAATGCTCACAAAGCTAAGCTGGAGCTTCAAGCTAAAAGCAGCTAAACCTCAGTGAAAAGCTAAAATTAGCTAAATGGGTACTAAAGCTGAAGTTAGAACAAATTAGCCAAACTGTAGCTAAAAGAGCTGGCACGGTGCTGCAGTGGTTAGAGCAGCGGTAAGAGCAGCATGAGGGCCGCAGGTTCTCCTCCCGGCCTTTCTGTGTGGAGGTTACATGTTCTCCCCTGAGAACCGCCTGGGGTTCCTCCGGTTCCCCCCCAGAAAACAAAACATACAAGTCAGGTTAACTGTCCCAAATGGCTGTCTCGTTTGTCTCTGTGTCCCCGTGATGGACCAGAGACCTGTCCAGGTGTCTCTGTGATGGACCTGAGACCTGTCCAGGTGTCTCTGTGATGGACCTGAGACCTGTCCAGGTGTCTCTGTGATGGACTGGAGACCTGTTCAGGTGTTTGACAGACCCTGGAAGGAGAGGCAGGTACAGAAGGTGGATGGGCGGAGCTAAAAGCTGCAGAGTCGGCAGGTTTTCTGTCTGTGGCCGACTCACTGATCCTGCTGCTGCGAAAGCTGGGCGATCATGTAAATGTGTCTGTCTGTCAGCAAAATATCTCCTGGATTTGAGGGAAAGTGAGTTAATCCTGTGAACTGTCTCAGACTGTTTATCTGGATGAAAGCAGAGATTACCGCCGCTGCCGTTTGTTCTTTTATGCATCACACACACTTTCTATCATCAGATCAGATTCTGATGAAATACAGAAAAAACAAAAACAGGTTACAAGAATCCGCCTGATTGGTTCAAAGAGCGTGCGACAATCGGAGGTCAGGAGGAGGTGACACGGGGACTTATCAGCCCAGAAGAGGATTTTATCAGGTTTCCTGTGATGCAGAAAAATGATTGTTTGAAAGAGAGAAAAAGCTGCAGCTGATTCTGAGAACAGCTGGCAGATGCTGCAGCTTCGGTGCTGTTACTGAGAGAATGTGTTTTTCTTTCCAAACTTATCAGGCTGGTTATCACCTGTGTGTGTGTGTGTGTGTCGTCCAGATGGCAGATAAGAGGCCCTGCCTTTATTAGCCAGCGCTGGCCAGATAAAGACCAGGTATCGATCCCGGGTTGAAAGAGCAGCTTCGTCAAACATGGCTGATTTACAGAGCGCTGATAATGCTGGGCAACCGAGGAACCCTGAGGAGGAGGAAGAGGAGTAAATCAACAGCGTGATGATGAAGGAGCCGTGTGTGTGAGGTGGCCTTAAACACATTCACAAATAGAGAAAAATGAAGTCAGTTTGCTATCGACAGACTCGCTCACATGTTCAGCACGCCTGACTTTTTTCATCTTCTTCTTATACAATCTGCACATATAACCCCCCCTCTCTCTCACACACACACACACACACACACCACAAGCTATCTCTAATCTCGTCTCGATTAGCACCTGACAGAATTTCCATGGGTTTATCAAAACCAAGCCAACCAGCAGACTCTTATCACCCTCAGCCCCCAAAATTTCACAAGAGCAGGAATTTTTCTGATAAACACACACACACACAGACACACACACACACACACACACAGCTGGTGAAATCTTGAATAAGTCAAAAGAATATGAGTGAAAACTCTGCTATCACAAAGCAGGAGAAGGTTGGGGGTGCAGGCCACAGAAATGCTTTTTCTCGTTGTGTTTTATGTGTTTTTAGACACATTGGAGATAAAAGAACAACACATGCAGAAAGCTGCGACCTCAGAAAGATGCTGCAGCCATTTATTTTCCCTTTCGGGTGACGTTAACCGTCTCCTGACTGATAACCGGGACACGACAGTTGATTGAACAAAGTCTCGATGTGCAGATAAAGCTGGTAATAACCACTAATAACTGACAGTACGGCAGACATCTGCAGCTCTTCCTGCACAGAAACAAAAATCAAAGAGGTTTTTATAAATTCACTCAGATGTTTATTCTTAGTAGGACTTTCAGACAGGCTGAGTTCTTTATTAAAACTAGTATCTCTCTGAGTTAGTTTAGTTGAGTTAGTCTCGCAGTTTAGTTTCCTTTCATGTGAGAGGTCTAAAAATCCCGCTGACGATAAATAATAACTATTAAAAACTACAAGCTTCCTTCCTGACCAGCAGATTAAATCCCAAACGTGTCGCACGGCTCGCTCAGAGTTTAGTCCGAGCGCAGCAGATCAGTGAGGTCAGTCCCTGAGGGGTCATGACTTCCATGTCCCCTGCAGGCCAGAACTGGACCAGAACCAAACACACGCCGCCTGGTTTCTTCTCTTTAGCTCCTCATGATGCTTCAAATGAAAGTTTTATTCTTCTGGAGCCCTGGAACATGTTCAGCCTCGTCGTCAGTCACTAATATTCCTGCCTGAAACGCTCCCTTCAAGCCCCGCCTCCTGGGGGGCTTCGATCTGCTCTGATTGGTCAGAAAACGACGAGCTCAGTTTGAATTTAACAAGTCAGAGAACAGAAATGTGTTTCATGACATCATTCTGTAACAGAACTGAAGTCTGGAACCAATCAGGATGTTTCGCTGCTGGTCGACCAATAAAAACGTTTTCCACAACAAAAGGTCAAAGTTAGATAGATAGACAGATACATCTTTAGGACATCAGATGTGTCGTCCGTCCTCGTCTTACCTTCGTTGAACAGCGGCGTGTACGGTGGCGGGCTGGAGCTGTCGCCTTCTGCCGAATCCTCCGGGTCAGAGGCTCCGCCCTCCTCTCCTGATAGGCTCAGGGTGTCGGCTGTGTTTTCCTCAGCGCCGTCGAGATCCCCGAGAGAACCTGAGGTGGAAAAAGGTCAAAAGGAATCATTTCAGTCTGATGTCCCGTTATTTCTCCAGTCAGTGAACGCATCATCCGAGCAGCTCGTCTTGCTCAAAAACTAAAATCAGCTCTGATTTATTAAAGACAAAAACCTGAACGTGAACAGAAAACATCCTGATAATACTGGAAACCTTCAGTCTGACTGTCCAACACTGTCGGATCTGAGCCGAAATACAGTCATATCATTTATTTTAAATGGTTTGATTCAAAAAGGAGTGAAGAATTGGACACGCTGAACGCTCTAATCCAGAAGATTAATAGCACGAAGCCAAGAGGGACCTTAAAGCCAAATTACAGTATACCTAAAAGTGCAGCTAAAAGAGTGATTAGAGCCGGGCTGATTGCTATCGATTCCTCTCCGGTAATCCCTGCTGACCGCGGTAATTATACCCAACTGTTCCTCCATTTCAAGATTACATCCATGTGGATTAAATGTGACTTTTTAAAAAACTCCCTCATTAATGATTCTCCTTCTATAGACGCCATCATCAACCAGCGGCCCGCGGGCCGGATTGAGGCCTTTTCAGGAGGTGTGCTGACGTGTTTCTTCTCTTATTTCAACATATAAACAGATTAGTGCATTTATTCAGCTTTCTCATGCTTTAACTAACTAACTGAAGGCGGTTTGTGTCTCGGTTCTTCCTTTAATGGTGATGAGGTGAAGACAAAACGGTTTTCTGCTTGTTAATAATAGATTTATATCATTTATTTATTTATACATTTATCATTTGTTTTAATCCTCTGATTTAACATTTGAGACACTTTTAAAATGTGGTTTTTTTCTCCTGTTCCTGCGCAGCAACTGGGACAAAACAAAACCTTTTTATTTAAAGGAAACATTTAGTGAGAACGTAAAACTGACAGAACCCGGAGCAACAAACCGACTCGCTGCTTCTGGGACTAAAAAATGACTCGTATTTAACCAGGGAGTCTCCAAACAGTCTCCAAACAGTCTCCAAACGGTCTTAGCTTCCTGAAACGAGTCTCAGTCGGAGACGTCGTCTTTTAGCTTCTATTAATGCACAATCAGGCCACCATTTTGTTTGTCAACCTAAGGGTCACGGGGTCAATCAGGACACAAACGAGTCAAACTTTGCGTCTGTATTTGTTGTTATTGGGCTGTAACGAGCCTCGATGGTCGGCGTTTCTTTCAGCAGATTAAGACGCGCCGCAGACTGCTGAGGGAAACAATGATGATGAAGATGAGGAGGAGGAGGAGGAGGAGGAGGCTGAATCAGAGAGAAACGAACACCGACACAGATCCAGGATTTCTTTCCTCTCAATCCAGAACAGGTTGTAAATTAATTTGCGTAGAACGAACGGGGGGATTGTTTCGGTGCTAAAGCCGTGACTGGGGGGCGTATATATTTACAATACTGGAACAAAAGGAGTCTATAATCTATACAAAGCACACAACAATACTCGTGAATAAAGAAGCTTGTAGAAAAAGGAAGAGGCAATTTTTCTAATTCTGTTAATTTCACTTCCAAAGCAATTAAAAGCAGGCAGAGATAATGCTGGGAAACAATCGCCGGCTGACAAAGTCTCTCTGTCTTTGTAAATGAAACATCTTTAGGCTAATTTCAACTTCCACGCCTGCATGCTTCACTCTAATTTCAGATAAAATTAACACAGCTAGATTTGGACCTTCGTTTAAAAAAAAGACAAGAGCAGAAAAAACTTGATCCTGTACACAATATTTTTAGAATTAGCCGTCCAAGCTTTGCTAGATCTAATTTTCTGTATCTATACGGACATTTTCATACAATTAATTTTCCTTTAATCAGAATTGTACAAAGAGACTTCTCTGTGTGAAATTCCAATTATATTTCCTGTTTTAAATGTAACTTTGGCTTCTGATTTCTCCCCTTATTACAGCTCGGCTTTAATGAATCAATCGCAGCATCGCTGCTTTCAGACATCAAATGGAGCAGAAAAGTTTCAGCTTCTTTAATCCCAGCAGAAATATTCTTCTTCTCTCCTCCTCCTCCTATCGGATGGTTGGCAGAAAGGACGGCGGGACGCCTGAACGATAAGTGCGCCACATTCCCCTCCGTTTGCCCGCTTTACACTGAAAGCCTTTAATTGTTCCGCCATGATATCCAGGAAAATTGGACTTTATTATTTCTCTTGGAGAGATGGAGAAATAAGAAGGAGCCGAGCGTCTCTGCATCTCTGCAGGAGGAACTCATCCGGCAGCGACGCTGTCGAGCTTCTGACGAGACGGGAAGCTGGTCTGCTGCCGAGAAAACTTTCACTTCTGCTGGACTGAGAGGTTCCATGAGTCTGAATGTGAAGGAGCAGCAGGTGGGGCTTCTTTGATTCTGACAACTTTAAGAATCAGTTTTATCCTAGGATTAAAGAGAGCTGAGCTACGAGGAGAATCAAATTTAATTCAGCATTAAATATGTAAAAATACCACATGAATACAGTTTATTGACTCTGCAAAGAGAAGAAACTCTGAAGCGTCCTTCAGCAGATTAAATCAGAAACGTGAGGCAACAGAATAATGTGCACGGCCAAGAGTACAGTTTTACAAGCCGTGCACAGGAAAATAAACCCTGGTCACTGAAAACAGGCCTCTGGCTCGCTGGCTGCCACCCGAGACGACGAAGAGAAATCTGAAAACTTTTTCAAACAAGCTGTTCCCTGAAAGAATCCGCTCTTCTTTGGAGCCTTTCAGACACCAAGCGAACCCCGGTCCTGAAGTTAAGGACAAATAAGTTGTGAAGCATCCAGAGGCTTGGAGATGAGACGCAGACAGATCTACAGGAACCATCGGTCTCCGAGACGCAGCGGCAGACAGAACAAAGTGCTGCAGCTGATGAAGGCGAGGAAGATACGGCTTTATTAACTCTGCGTCCACATCAAACCTGCAGCTCGCTGATTAAACACAGAGACAACGCACATCAAACCTGCACGCTCCACAGGCTGATTAAACAGGCCGCTCTCACGCTAATAAAGCCGCCGCCGCGCAGAAAACACATCAGACCTGAAAGCAAAAGGAGGCGCGCTCGTATCGCACGCATCGCACACTTGTGAAGGCAAACATGAAAAGAGGAGATCCAGGGAAAGAAAAGGAGGCGAGGATGGAAGGAGAGGACGAGGAGCTCTCGAGAGCGAAACCGAGGTACCTGACATGGAGTCGGGCTGTGGAGAGGAGCCACTTATTGATCAGAGTCAGGAGGGAATCCTCTCCTCCTCCTCCTCCTCATCGTTAAACATTTCCCTCCACGCTGAACGGGATCTTATCACAGACAGCAGCGCTCACAGCTTTACATCAGGACTCATAAAAACAGCCAAATAAGATCTGCTGCTGCTGCTGCTGCTCTGAGCAGCCGGGTCTGCTTGACAAACTACCCATCATGCAACGGGGCGCTGCAGCTTCAGTCCTGCCTGCTGGCGGCCTGAGCTCAGTCCGGTCCGGAGGAGTCCATCACTCTGAGGAGTCCACCGGTCTGAGGAGTCCATCGGTTTGAGGAGAACGCTCAGACTCTCACAGTACTTAGAGCAGTGGTATCCAGTCCTGGTCCTGGAGGGCCACTATCCTGCCTGAATGAGGGAGTGATTAACAGGCATCTGGAAAACTTAAAGACCTGTTGAAGAGCAGGGAAACATCTAAAACATGCAGGATAGTAGCCCTCCGGGACCAGGACTGGACACCCCTGACTTAGAGTATTCACAAAACAAAAACAGATCTCAGATCTGTCAACAACATTCATCTCTGACATCTTCAGCTTTTCGGTTATCTAATGCTACGTTTAGCTTTTAGCTAACTTTTTACTGCCTGTGGTTTTTAACTAGTTTAACAAGAACCTTCTGGATCCTTCAGGTCCTCAGGAATCAATCAATCAATCAATCCTCAGGAACAGGCCTGAACCAGGAGAGATCCAGCATCCATCATCATTCATTCATCCATCCATCCATCATCCATCCATCCGTCCATCATCCATCCATCCATCCATCCATCATCCATCCATCC
>NC_051440.1:26123903-26127598 GCF_001649575.2 Kryptolebias marmoratus | reverse complement strand
CATCCATCATCATCCATCCATCATCCATCCATCCATCATCCATCATCCATCATCCATCCATCCATCATCAATCATCATCCATCCATCATTCATCCATCATTCATCCATCCATCATCATCCATCCATCCACTGTTCCTGCCATCATCTCTCCCCTCTCCTCCCCCCCTCCCCTCCCTCCCTCCCTCCCTCCCTCGTCCCTTTCTTCCAGCTGAAGAAAGCTCGGTGAGTGTGAGTGTGAGCGTGTGCGGATAGCTGCGAGCCGTTGGCGGTTATCGGCTCCTGCAGACTCTCTCTGCCGGTCTGATCTGTCTCCTCTTCATTAAGCAAATACGCCGACGTGGAAATGAAAACATAATAGCTATTTGATTTCCAGCCAGATATTTTGCATATTGGTTCGGAGCTGATAGCGGAATTTCATCAAGTCGTTTTTTTTTTCTTTTCTCCCTCTCTCTCGCCACCGCAGCCTCTCCCCTCTCCTCCCCCTCCCCTCCATCCTCCTGCTTTAAAAACTGAATATCTGAGCCGGGCCGGCTTTCAGCTGAGATTTCTTTACATTTCTGGGAAGAGGAAAAAAAATCTGGCTCCCCAGGAAGACTACTTAAATGATTAAATATCCCCCCCTTCCATTCCCATCTTTTTTCTCTCTTCCTTCTCTTTTTGATAACAAGGAAGGAAATTTAAAGAATTCACGGCGCTTTAGGTTGACTAGAATCACAGATAGCAGCGAGAAAATTAACTCCTTAATGAGCAGAGTCGTCTAACAGATAAAGGTCCTGGAAGGGGAGACGGCGGGGTGAGCTGAACCCTGAGGGGGGGGGGTCGTACAGAGACGGAGAGATAAAGGAGCTGATGGAGGGATGGATGGAAAACAGACAAAGAGAGGCTTATTTCCTCCTCCTCTTCTCAGGAGGAGATATTTGACTTCTCAGGGCTGGAGGAGGGCAGGTAGGTGACCCCCCCCACCCCCCACCCCCCGTCCCGGTACCCAGAGAGGAGCTGATGGATGGTACGGAGGAGGAGCATCCTTCATAGTCCCGAGAGAGGAGATCAGCTGGGTCTCCTCAGATAGACCAGGAGGAGCAGAAATAAATCTGTAGAAAGAACGTGGAGCTCCGGACCTGATAAAGGTCCTGCAGGGTTCCATCTGTACACACACACACACACACACACACAACTACACACACACACACACACCTTTATAAAACACAGACCTGAAGTTTCACACTTCAAGGGTCAGAAAATCTCATTTCTGTCAGGAAAGCAAAACAAACTGTTTAAATTGATGAAAATCTTTAAAAAATCTTCAGATCTTCATCTTCTCTCCACCTGAGACTCTCACATTTCTAATAATCTGAATAAACCCGAGTATAACTTAAAGGAATGCATATCACCCGCCGCCGATGATGTCAGAGATCAACGAAACATCGTTTTAGCAACAAGTGATGCCTCTGATCCCAGGCACGTTCTGGTGGTGTTTCTGGGGATGACTCTCAGCTACTACCACCCTCATCCTCAGCGACAAACATTCACAGAAGAAACGTTAAAACATGGATAAAATAAAAGAAGGAAGTGGGTCGGATGAAACTTCAGACGTTCTCCGTCTGACAGAACGTTTCATTTTCCTGGAGAACCCCCCTCCCCCCGAGCAGCAGCTCCTCTAAGGAGCTAATAAAAGCCAACATGTGTGCATCATGATAAGAAAACTACCAGCTTTAATGTGCAGAAATGTCTGGTGCTCTGCTGCGCCACCTACAGCCCAGCTGCTTGCAGAGACAGGTTCTGCTCGTTTATTTTCTTGGTTCTGACCTTCTGGGTGTCGGTTCTGATCCGAAGGAGCTCCTGAAGTTACTGAACGCACATTTAAAATCCTGAAACCAGAGATCTGCAGCTGTTTATCTCTAAACTTTAGTTTTCAGTGAATCAGTAACAGACGGAGGTTGAAAACGAAGGCTTTAAATCAGTCCACGTTTATATGATTCTATAAACAAAGTCTGAACAGTTTTATTAGATTAAATAACAGCTGATCGATTCCAGGTGAAGGAAACTTTCTTCTCATGAACAGATCTCACAAATAACTTTTTATCCTTTATCATTTTCAGCTGCGTCTCTGAGGTCATTGCTGATGTCTTTCCGCCCTGGCATCGTGTTAACACACACCTGGAGCTCCAGAGCAGCAGAACCTCAGCAGAACCTCAGCAGCTCCTGATCCTGATGAGCAGCGAGGCAGAACCAGTTTCACAGATTTAACTTTTAGTTTTTGTTTATTAAATAATGACTCACTGGAACCTGTTGTGTGTTTGTTCACTTCAGGTCAGATCAGAATAGTTTTAGAACCTGATGAAGACCGGATCAGGTGGATTACATCCTGATACCTTCTTCTTAACGAGACATCTTTATTTGTCTGGTTTTAAAATGTTCTGCATTTTAATCCCAGATTTATGTTTCTGGAGTAAAATCTGTTACAAAATGTTTTTCTGCACCTCGTGTGAAACTGTGATTCAGCTTCTCGTCTCTTTGTAACGCATCGATGAGGAAAAGCAGCGAAAAGCAGGTGGTGTTTCATGAAAAGAAAGGAAGGAGTGTGGGGGAGGGAGGGAGCAGTAACCACGCCGCCCGAGCTGAGACCCTGGACTATTGAAGGCAGGCATGCAGACGAGAGAGCAGCTGATAAGCCCGGCTGATAAAAGATAGAAAATAGCAGCAGATTTGAACTTTCCCACCGTCCTCAGATCCACCGGGGAGGAGGGGCTGGATTCAGCTACTTACTGAATCCCCTCCTATCTGCACCCCCCAGCACACACACACACACACGCACACCCTCCCTGCAAGAAAACCACGAGCCGAGCGAGGCCAGACACACACACACACACTTTAAGATTTAAGAGTTAAAACACCAAACAGGGCTCCTCAGGAGGTCACAGGGAGGTCACAGGGAGGTCAGGAACTGGTAGCAGCTTCCTGTCGAGGTCACGCAGTGTGAAGTCTACCATCATCTCTCTGCTCCAATCAGATCAGTTTCTGTCCATATCACTGCTGATAAAACGCCGCTCGGCCTTGAGTCAAACAGTGAGAACATTTTCACACACTTCTGCTGGAAATAAGGTCCTCTCAGTATGAAGTGGGCTCCTGGCTGATCCTAAAGCAGACTTCCATCACCTGATGTGTCACATGATCAGATCCAAAACAGGCGGCTGTCGTTCAACAGTTCTGTAAAAAACTTCCCTGTTGTCGGCGTTTCAGGAAGTAGACAGTCACGGTGAAACAAAGAGCTTCCCACGTCCCGAACGATTTATCATCCAATGTTCACACATTCACACATAAAACCAGGTCCACACGGCGACCCGAAGCATTTTCTGTTTGTTCTTCACGTTAATCAGACTTTCAGCCAGATCTGGACTCAGGTTCAGGTCCAATCATGACCTGAAAAACCAGGTTCAGGTCTGGTCCTGACTTGAAAAACCAGGTTTGGGTCTGATCCCGACCTGAAACACCAGGTTCAGGTCCAATCATGACCTGAAACACCAGGTTCAGGTCCAATCATGACCTGAAACACCAGGTTCAGGTCTGGTCCTGACCTGAAACGCCAGGTTCAGGTCCGATCCTGACCTTAAAAACCAGGTTCAGGTCTGATCCTGACTTGAAAAACCAGGTTCAGGTCTGATCCTGACTTGAAAAACCAGGTTCAGGTCTGATCC
>NC_051440.1:26119502-26120414 GCF_001649575.2 Kryptolebias marmoratus | reverse complement strand
TGAAAAACCAGGTTCAGGTCTGATCCTGACCTGATAAACCAGGTTCAGGTCTGATCCCGACCTGAAAAACCAGGTTCTGACACTCAGTTATAAAGAGGCTGATTTCCGACAGAAACTGATCAAACCCTGAAGGAGGGTTGTCAAACAGTGGACCGGGGTCCAGATCTGGACTCAGACTGGTTGGTAAACATCGCCTGTTTTCTGGCCTTCAGGGTCAAATAAAACTGTTTTCCAGTTATGATTATTAGAGTATCTGTTTATGAACCTCTGGTCTCGCTGCTGCTGACGTGGTTTTTGGCACGAAGCTAACGGTTAGCTCTCTTCCTCTCCGGTTTATCTGATTGTTCAGATCGTCACGTTTTTATAAAACATACAGAGAGGTGGTTTTCCCAAATCATTCATCTGGTTTTCTTGTTGTTCTGCTGCAAACTTAGTGTCATTTCTGGGTCCCTGCAGCAGAACCCAACTTTAAGATGGCTGCAGTTTACCAGTGAATCCAGCAGGAAGCACCAACACCAGCCGACAGCTGGGCCCGGTGGACCCGGTGGACCCCCCCGGACCTCCCCCCAGGTCCTCCTCCCAACATGTCTGACATGAAGCAGCTCTCAGCAGCACAGATGCTGAGCTCACCTCCTCCTCTCACTCTTTCATTTACTTCTTATCATCTCCCTCCTCTGCCTCATTTCATTATTTTCTCCATCGGCCTTCGATTTTACTTTTTTATCTTTGTGGTGCTACACACACACTCACACACACACACACACACACACACACACACACACACACAGATGTTTCTGCTGCTAGAGACTAAACACACTGCAGGAGGAGGAGAAAACAGACACAAATATGACTCTGTTCTTCTGTCTGTCCGTTCCTCCATCTGTCTGCAGGGGTGTGTGTGTGTGTGTGTGT
>NC_051440.1:26115270-26117628 GCF_001649575.2 Kryptolebias marmoratus | reverse complement strand
CTCGGCTGCCGACACACACACACACACACACCAGCCCCCCCACCCCCTCTAACGCAAAAAGTCACAACGGGATTTCTGATGGGAGAAATGTGCTTTCCTCAGATGATGGTCAGATAGAGGAGGGTGGAGGGGGGGTACAGCCAAATGTCAAAGATGATAAATGGAAGGGGTGCAGCGACAAGATCACACACACACACACCAACACACACCAACACACACAGGGCAGGACTGCAGCTGAAAGAATCCAGCAGGTTTTCTAACCTCCAGTTTAAAAAATTCACGCCTGGAACAGAAACATTTCCTCACTCAATACCAAGTGTTCATATGAATGAATGAATGAATGAATGAATGAATGAATGAATGAGCTTCCTAGCTCCAGGTGAAAGCACACCTGAGGCGGGCCAGGCTCCGCCCCCTGCTGAGGGTGGAGAGGATGAAACAAATAAAACTTTGAGGACTCTGGCACGTTTAATGGGACTACATTAAATTATTGAATGATGAATCGTAGCGAGGCTGAACTTCAGACCAGCCCTCAGAAGAACGTCTCTAATAATGAAACATTTGAATATCTGAAGGATAACTGGTGTCTTCATCATGTCCATCAGCCACGTCCAACAGGAAGTCCCTGAGAGGAGCAACGGATAAAAAGATTTCACTGCATGTGGGCAGAAACGTTGGTTTTTAGCATGAATTACTGTGAAACTTGACTCAATCAGCAGCTTCCCTCAGTCTCTAACCACCGATAATTGTCAGAATTTCATGATCTCAATACGTTTAAAAGCCTCATTATTAAAGTTAGAACTAGTTACTCCTACAAGTAACAGCAAGAAAAAAATTCACAAAATAAATTCAATCCCTAACAAGAAAAACAATAAATAAATAAATCAGATTTTACTGGAAGTGAAACAGATCTGTTCTGTCCCCTCACAGCCGGGAGTTTTATTTAAACAGAAGGAGTAAACCAAACAGAGTGAGTATATTTAAAGCCCAGAATGAGTTAAAGATCCACCTGTGGTCCATCTGAGACTATGTCCTCCGTCTCCGTCTCACAGCAGGAGGTCAGAGCGAGTCCAGGAGTGGACCTGAGGACCTCAGATGACCTGTTCTGCTCCACAATGAGCCCGAGTCATCCAAGTCTTTCCACGTTTCCTTTAGGAGTCAACAGAGCTCAGTAAATAAGTCATTTATTAGCAGGAAGTGTCCAAACGGGCCGGCCCGGTTTCAGGCTGGTTTTGGACTCGCTGCTGAGTGAAACCATCTTCAGCTCCTCCCCTGTGAGGACCACGATGGCCTCTGGTCCTGGGGTGACCCCCCGGACCTGCCCCCGTCATGCCCCCTCCTGCCCCCCCCGCCGGGCCGGTGTGGATTACTGATAGTGTTTTAAGGCAGGGCCCGGTGGACCCAGCACCGGTGGTAGCTATCTGTAATTAGTAACCATTCCCTATCACTGATAAGATAAACTACGCCTGACCTTTTCTTTTGGTCACCATGGCAACCTGACACCCCCACCCTAGCGCCGCCGCCCCTCCCCCCTCCGTATTATTTTAGTGATTAAACAGCAAATAGCAGCGAAGATATGAAGAGCTGATAGGAGGTGATTAATAATAGTCCTCCACATGGAGCTCTGAGGTGTGTGTGCGTGGGTGTGTGTGTGTGTGTGTGTGTGCGTGGGTGTGTGTGTGTGTGTGTGTGTGTGTGAGGAAGAGGAGGGGCCCACTGGTGTCAAAGAGCCGCCGTGAAAAGGCTCCGCTTGGCTTTTTTCTGGTGAATAATGGAAATTTAAGATGAGCTGAAATAAAAAGAGAGCCGTAGATGGAGTCGCCCTCTGAGGACAGTTAATATTAACCCACACACACACGCACACACACACACACACACACACACAGCTTCACCGGGGCCCTTGAAGTGCTATCTGTTGATGAATAATGAATGCAGGAGTCCAGGGTTACCTCGGCCCCACTTTAAAACACTCAGCTGTGGTTTGAAAGAGCTCTGAGGAGGAAAATACCACCAGATGTTCCTGAAGGAACAGGTGGAACAGCAGGAGAACACACACACATGTCTTTATATCAGATAAAACAGCTGGTTAAATAAGTATAATAACTGATTTTATTTTTAAATCTTTTAAATATTTATTCTGCTGTGAAAACTTCCTGACAAATCAAATAAACTTTATTTATAAAAACATTTAAACATCAGTGACGTGTTCTAAGCTGCTTTTTAAAAACTTCATCTCCTGACTGATGACGGTTCCACAGAAAGTTCTCCCTTACTGACTGATCTAGAACATGGAACCTCAGGCCGAACCTCAGGCCGAACCTCAGGCAGAACCTCAGGCAGAACCTCAGGCAGAACCTC
>NC_051440.1:26109579-26112937 GCF_001649575.2 Kryptolebias marmoratus | reverse complement strand
CCGCTCAGGATGGGCCCGCTCAGGATGGGCCCGCTCAGGATGGGCCCGCTCAGGATGGGACCGCTCAGGATGGGCCCGCTCAGGATGGGTCCGCTCAGGATGGGCCTGCTCAGGATGGGACCGCTCAGGATGGGCCCGCTCAGGATGGGCCCGTGCACCAAACACCGCATTCCTGAGCTGCTTCTGGACCAGCTTCAGTATCAGCTCACGGTCCGGTCTGGGTTCCCCCCTGATGCTGAGGATGAAGGTTTCACAGTTTGGTATCCGCAGGTAACGATGGATTTAATGAACGCTGGAAAAGGGAAACAGCTCCGTGTCCAGCATCTTTCCCAGAAGATGGCCGGATTATTTCTTATTGTTTGTCTGGTTTAATCTGCAGAATAAGGACAGTGTTTGAGGTGGGGGGGGGGTCAGAGGAATGTGCCGGCCTCGGCGGATTTATCCAATCAGATGAGTGTCAGCCATCCAGAGATATTTTAGCGATAATAAGCATTCTGGGATATCTCTGGAACATTCCTGTTCCTTCCAGAGGAGCTGATAATGGATGCTGTACACTGCAGAGTGATGTGCCCCCCCCCCACACAGACAGAGGTTTTTATATATATATTTTATATATACACACACCCAGCTGCTGGTTTAAGCACTTGAAGGCCACATGATTGCCTGAGTAAGCGAATTAGCCTCAGCGACGGCAGAAAAGAGGGATAATCTTTTATCTTTCACCCTCCCAAATGATTTCTTAAAGTCTGTATCGCTTCCCTGACAGTTCCACTTTTCCCCCTTTCATTATTTATTTATCTATTTTTGCTTTGTGTGAATTCAGCTAAAATACTTCTAAAGCTCTTAATGGCTCTATCGCTGCCGGAGATCTGCTGCCACATGCTGCTCCGGCCCGGCCCCCGAAGAGCTGCCGCTTTATCAAACCGCAGCGACACGGCCAATTATTGACAAATTATTCCTTCACAGAATGACAGTAAGACAAGGAGCCGATGAGTCCAAACCCGCCTCGACGGGCCCGAGGAGACGGACGTCTATCAGATTCTATTAAGAGCTCGGCACTTTGGCGAACAAAGCTGCCCGCGCCGCGCCACGCATTAACTGCTATTATACACCATCACGAGACTTCTGCTTCTCCCTCTTCGGCCATTTTTAGTCTCTTTTTATGGATCAAAGATCTGAGAGGCCATCAGAAAACAAAGAGCAGATAAATTCCAGTTTTAGACGCTTTGAGACGTTTAATTTACAGTCAGGAAACAGAAGGTCCAGGTGTCAGGACAATCAAACTGATCGGATCAAATCCACCAGAACCCACAAACTGGACCAGAATGTGAACAACTGGTTCAGCTTCATGAACCAGGAGGAACCAGGAGGAACCTGGAGGGACCAGGAGGAACCAGGGGGACCCAGGAGGAACCAGGAGGAACCAGGAGGAACCCTGAGGAACCTGGAGGAACCTGGAGGAACCTGCAGGGACCAGGAGGAACCCAGGAGGAACCTGCAGGAACCCAGAGGAACCTGGAGGAACCCTGAGGAACCAGGAGGAACCCTGAGGAACCTGGAGGAACCTCCTTTAGCAGCAGGACCTGTCAGCGGCGGAGGTTTTTCTTCTTTCCAACATCTTTATTCAAACACGGAGGACATTTTTGGACCAAAGAAGATAAAAACATGAATCTGAAGCTTCATTTCTGACCAGAATAAAAACTTTATGACCAAAACTGAATATTACTGTTAACAACATTCTTAAACTTTCACAAAGCAATCATTGGACCTTCAACTGAAGGCAATCCAATTAAAGATGGCTGCCACAGCTATTAGACCAACAAAAAATGGCTCCAGCAAACACTGAGCTAAGACTTGGTGTGGTAGTATCTGAGAGTCCTTCCTATCACAGCGTCTGAGGAAAATAAACACCAACAATCTGTGAAAACGCTCCCTCCCTCCTGCGGGGGGCGCCTTCCTGCTGCAACCTGGACTCGAACCTGCAACCTCAGCACCACCGAGCCACCGCGCCTCCCAACTACACGAACATGTCAAAGCTGCAAAGCACGAGCAGAACAGCAGCTAAAAGCTAAACAGGCAGCAAGTTTCTGAAGGAGCTGAAAGATCTCCGAGAATCCACACTAAAGCCAGCTCTCCTTCCTCTCCCATCACCCTCCTCCTCCTCCCCCCTCCCCCCTCCGCGCGCAGCTTTGCCAAGTCCACATCGCCGGTAACGAGGGTGTAGTTTCTTAACATTCATCATCGCTGAACTCTGAAACTTTATCAGCTCCGGAGAGCGGCGCCACAGCCCCGGCCCCGGCTTTCTGGGCTCTCAGATAGGCTGATAAGGCACTGATAGATTACAGCAGATTGTTTTACTTCAGGGGACGCTGCTGCTGCTGCTGCTGCTGCTGCTGCTAATACTAATACAGACGAGGAGGAGGAGGAGGAGGAGGAGGAGGAGGAGGAGGAGGAGAGGTGAGGAAACCGTGATGAGCCGGAGGAAATTACAGCCGATGTCCGATATGCCCTCCTCCTGGCAAACGTAAAAACTTGTTGATGTTATTGAAACAATGAGAGAATAATGTGCCACTTCAGAGCCGATTAAAGCCGAAGATATTTAACCTGCGTCCGTCTGAAGCAAGGAGAGGAGGGAACCTGAGCTCGGCAGGTGAACTCTGGGTAAAAACAGGGTCAAGTGTAAAACACGAGGACCACTTTCCTGATTCCTGCTCCTCCGTCATCTCGTAAAGACACTTTATCACCCGATAAAACCCTTATTTAAGATCAGAATCTCAGCTGGAATAAAATCTAACTTTAGAAAGAAATGCGCTTTCCTCCTAAAGACAATAAATGAACGGTTTATCATTCTTTTTTCTGCCTTTCATTAATCTTCCTGCAGTTTTCTTTCATCCAGTCTGCAGTTAGCCTCCATCACGATAAACCAAGAGATTCATTATTAAACACGATGCTGTTAAATATCAGGCAGCACTCAGACCCTGAACACACTGCAGCTAATATTCAACGGATAATATAAATATTATCAGCTTTAGATTTCACCACAAATGTTGGCGTCATCAGAAAATCTTTTTCTGTGGGTCAGAAGATGAAGATGATGCTGTGGTGTTAGCAGGGTGTACGCTACCTTAGCAGGGCGTACGCTACTTTAGCAAGGCCTACGCTACGTTAGCGGGGCGTACGCTACGTAAGCAGGGAGTATGCTACTTTAGCATGGAGTATGCTATTTTAGCATGGCGTACGCTACTTTAGCAGGGCGTACGCTACGTTAGCGGGGCGTACGCTACCTTAGCAGAGCGTACGCTACCTTAGCAGGGCGTACGCTACTTTAGCAAGGCGTACGCTACTTTAGCGGGGCGGA
>NC_051440.1:26104847-26108698 GCF_001649575.2 Kryptolebias marmoratus | reverse complement strand
TACGCTACGTTAGCGGGGCGTACGCTACCTTAGCAGGGCGTACGCTACTTTAGCAGGGTGTACGCTACTTTAGCATGGAGTATGCTATTTTAGCATGGCGTACGCTACTTTAGCAGGGCGTACGCTACGTTAGCGGGGCGTACGCTACCTTAGCAGGGCGTACGCTACTTTAGCAGGGCGTATGCTACTTTAGCATGGAGTATGCTATTTTAGCATGGCGTACGCTACTTTAACAGGGCGTATGCTACGTTAGCGGGGCGTACGCTACCTTAGCAGGGCGTACGCTACCTTAGCAGGGTGTACGCTACTTTAGCAGGGCGTATGCTACTTTAGCAGGGCGTACGCTACGTTAGCAGGGCGTATGCTACTTTAGCAGGGGGGATGCTACTTTAGCAGGGGGGATGCTACTTTAGCAGGGGGGATGCTACTTTAGCATGGCGTACGCTACTTTAGCAGGGCGTATGCTACCTTAGCAGGACGTATGCTACTTTAGCATAGCGTATGCTACTTCAGCATGGCGTATGCTACGTTAGCGGGGCGTATGCTACTTTAGCATGGTGTATGCTACTTCAGCGGGGCGTACGCTACCTTAGCGGAGCGTACGCTACTTTAGCGGGGTGTATGTTATGTTAGCGGGCGTACGGCACTTTAGCGGGATATATGCTACTTTAGCAGGGCGTATGCTACGTTAGCGGGGAGTATGCTTCGTTAGCATAGCGTTTGCTACAATATTGTGGTATAATTAAAACCAGGACCATCAGGGATCAGGGAGCCAATCACACGCTTCCTTACTGCCACACCTGTGACGTTTGGTTCTGCAGGAACCCAAACCTGTCTGGTGCTGCTTTGAGCTTCTCTGAGCGACAGATTGAGAACTGAGCTTATCTGAGCCCACCAGAGTGTGTGTGTGTGTGTGTGTGTGTGTGTGAGTGGGTGTGTGTGTGTGTGTGAGTGTGAGATGAATTGGTGTCAGCGAGGGCACAAAGAGTTAAATGAGGTCTAATCTGCTAATAACGAGCGGAGTAAGAAATGATCCGTTTGCATACGGAGCAGAAAGAAAAACAAAGTTTATAAATAAAAACACTTGCAGAGGAAAAATGCTCCTCCACGTCTTAATTTCAACATTTTATCAGCCTGGCCCCATGAATAATCTGCACGTAATTTCTTTCTTTCTCCCCTTTTTGTTCCTGGCATTTTGGTGGAGCAAGATAAGGGCTAAAAAAACAAGAGAAGGGCTCGCAGAGTGAAAAAAGACCGATAGATAACATTGATATCAACTCCTACACAACACAGCCACTTGCTTATCTCGGCTTTTTATCACAGTTTCTTTTTTTTTTCTTCTTTTCTTTCTCAGCCGTCCACTCCCCGCTCTTTGTGGACAAAAAAAAAGAAATGCCCTTAAAAAAAAAAAAAGTTAAGCCTGGGTTTGGGTATCAAATTAACCTTTATGGTGATTTTGTGCATCCTCGTCCCGGTTAATGTGTAAAACGCTGCGTGCACGGCGCTGATAGAACCGGTCACATAGAAGCACAGCAGACTGTGGGCAGGGAAAGAAAAAATATATTTAGATAAGTGATCTGGTGAGGTGGGATGGGAGGAGGGGGGTTGATTATTAGCAGACACAGACAGGAAGATTGGTTGGTGGAGGCAGACTCACATGAAATGAACACAATCTCTCCTCAGCCTGCAGAGCGGCCATATTTCTGAGAAAAGGGGAAACTATTTGGCTCAGAGACTTATCGTTGCTGTGTGTCAGACAGAAAAGCCTCTCTGAGTCTAATCTAACAAGGTCAGCGAGTGTGGCCCCGGAGGCCCCGGCGGCCCCGGAGAACAGCGTGTTGTTCCATCCTGCTGCTTCCTGCTGGGCGACACAACAACAAGCGGCTGCAGGGATGAGCGAGCCTCGCCGCGGCTGCACGGCTGGAACAGAAACCCACCGGTCACCATGGCGCCGCAGATTAAAGCCTCCGAACGGAAACAAAAACCTCCGCTTACTTCATTAAATCAAATTACAGCTCTGCTATAAGGCTAATATTAAACGTTTTAAAGTGATAGTTCAGGCCTTTTACAGTAAGACTCTGTGGAAAGGTTCAGAACAGGTAATATCTTACCTGCTGTAGATAACTCTTTGTAGAAACAGGACAGATGAGCTAACAGTTAGTCTAAACGCAGACCGAAGCTTTAAAACAACTGCAGAGATGATAAGCTGGTGTTTCCAAGAAACACCAGCTTATCATCACTTCATCCCCATAAACGTCCCTCCAGCTGCAGCGTTTTAGGATTTATAAATGCTTTCACTTTTAGGCTTTTTATCATCTCTTCTTGGACCCATTCCTCCCAGTGATTATCAGAATATTTATTATTAACAGGGAGTCACTTCCTTCTTACAGCAGGACAGCTATGAACGCCGTTAAAACGTGTTTAAAACTCATTTTAACCCCTGGTCTTTGAACCAAACTGAGTCATGAGATCTTTACTCTGATTTTATTCTTTATTTGAAGTTAGCAGCTGTTTTAGAGGCTAACGGCTAGTCGGCTTCAAACAGCTACAATCCACAGCAGTTCAAACTTTCAGTTTAGTAAAAATGATCAAATATTCCTGCAGCTGCTACAGCTAGCTGCTACTGCCTGTAAATACCCCTTTAATGTATGAATTGTCTGCAGTGAAAAGGTTTAGAAAACAGCCGTTCAGACTAGCTGTTAGCTCATCAGTCCTGTCAGAGATCAACGTTATTTCTCCAAACTGAGGCCAGTTAAAGAGTTATCCCCAGCAGGTAAGATATTAACAACAGCACCCCACTTCAAAATGTCTGAACTGTCCCTTTAATGGTCCAACTAACAGAAGCAGCCGAAACAGAAAAAATCTGGAGGCCACGCCCCCAGGAACTGGTGCAGGTGGTGTTGTTATTGCTGTCATTGTTGTTGCTGTTGTTGTTATTATTGTTGTTGTTGTTGTTGTTGTTGTTGTTGTCGTTGTAACAGGATGTGTTTTCAGTCAAGTCTTGGACGAACAGACTGAGCTGCTTCTCTTCTTTCTGTCAGAAACAGAAAATACAGAAATCTGTCGACGCTCAGCTGAATCTGGATCTCAGGTTCTGGTTCTGGTTCTGGTTCTGGTCTTTGAAAGTTTCAGATCCTGTCCCAGGACTGGAGACGGGTTTGGATGTTTATCTTGTATGGGTTGAGTTTAAATCCAGAACTTCAAATGTTCAGAACCACCTAGTTAAAGAGAAATTACTCCATGTCCTTTTTCTCTGGAACAAAGGATTAAATTACGTTCTCACGTGCACGAGGAGCTCACAGATTACAGTTCGTTACAAAACAAACAGGCGGCACCAACTTTATCACGGATGCTTCGGCTCAAACACAAGGATCTCCGTCAGGCTCGCCACCTGCTGCCTTTCACAATAAAAGCACTGAAAAGCTTCATGGGTTTCAGTCCAAATGAGTCTGGGAGTTGATTCTCAGTGATCCAGGACACGGAGACCCAGAAAGGTTTAAAAACCTGTTCTGTATCTGAGGTTCCTCCGGTTCCTCAGGTCCAAACTGGACAGTTCCAAGGTTCTAAATGTCGGGTTCTGTCCAGCTCCAGAGAAGTGATCCAGTTGTTATAGTTGTCCTTTTCACTCTAACATTATTATTAAACTGTAATTAATCATTTCAGCTGATTTACAACATGTTTATAAGCCATTTATTTACACTGAACCCCCCCCCACACACACACATACACACACACACACCTCAGGCACTGAACTACAGCAAGACGCCGTGAGGAAGAGTGAGGAAGAGGAGTGGCAGTGGGGGGGTTCAGTTGGACGGACAGAGAGCTGTAGAGCTGAAGATAAGCGCGGG
>NC_051440.1:26103547-26104739 GCF_001649575.2 Kryptolebias marmoratus | reverse complement strand
GGGGGGGGGTGTTGGATAAAAAGCAGCTGAAGCTTCAGGAGCGTATCCATCAGGGATCTTTACCGGGATCAAACCGGAGCGATCGGAGATAAAAACTGGAACCAGCTGCAGTGGAAGTTCACCGGGCCGCAACCAGAACCCCTAATCTCTGCCCCCCCCACTTCACACCCCCTCTCAGGCTTTTCAAAGGCAGCACGACAAGTTTCCTTTCTGCTCAGGCAGGTCGTCGGTCAGTCGGCAGTCATGTGACCAGAACAGAACCTCCGGATCCCTCCTCTTCCTCCAAAAACACAAAGGAGACAAATGAAAGAAGACGAGGGGGTTTTTCTTCTCTCGGCTATGCCCCACCCTTCTCCAGATAGAGGGGAGGGGGGGAGAAGAAGAAAAAACATAATTTATCTGTGTATTATCAAGAAAGGCAGACACTTTAATCAGTCAGCTATGAAGTCAGTATTTCCATTCTTATCTGTCGCAGGAGTGGAAATGGAGAGGAGATAGCGTTCTGGGAGCCCATCGGTGGGCAGGAATGATAATGGGTGGGGTGTGGGGGGGTGAGGGAGGGGAGGCTAGGCTATTGGACCGCTGTGTCAGCGCTATCTGCACCCATTATCAACGCCGTTATCGGCCCTCCCATCAGCCTCGCTGTAATGGGGCCAGTTCAACTTTCCACATTATCATAGCGCCAAGACCTGGTTGGCCGAGGCCAGGGGTCTGTCTGCAGACCGAGCGGCGAGGGGGGGGGGCAGGTAGGTGGAATCAAAGAGGGGGAGATAGAGAAGTGGAGGTGGAAGGGTGGAGAGGGGGGTCGAGAGGAATTTAAAGAGTGATGCTCAGCTTCAAATGCTCCCAAAAACATCCCATCTGGAGGCTGAGCGTTAGAGCAGCAGCTTTACGTCCTGTCCAAGTGTCCAAGTGTCCAAATGTCCACATGTCCAAATGTCCACATGTCCAAATGTCCACATGTCCAAATGTCCTCCGTCTCCAAAAACATCTAAATTACTGCCTGCTCTCACTGTGTGGACACAACCTGCAGAAAACTGCAGGAAAGAAACCAAGGAGGTCTCGATAGGAGCTCTAAACCCGGTCCTGTTAGGAGCTCTAAACCCGGTCCTGTTGGAGCTCTAAACCCGGTCCTGTTGGAGCTCTAAACCCGGTCCTGTTGGAGCTCTAAACCCGGTCCTGTTGGAGCTCT
>NC_051440.1:26096384-26102322 GCF_001649575.2 Kryptolebias marmoratus | reverse complement strand
GGTCCTGTTGGAGCTCTAAACCCGGTCCTGATGGAGCTCTAAACCTGGTCCTGTTGGAGCTCTAAACCCGGTCCTGTTAGGAGCTCTAAACCTTGGTCCAGGTTTGTTCCGGGTTTCAGCTGGTCTGGGTCCAGCTGGTCTGGGTCCAGACCAGGAGGAAGCAGCTTATTAAAAGGAACCTGGATCACAGAACTGATCTGAGCCTCCAGACAAAAGACGTTTTATTAGAGACGAATTAAAGGAACATTCCAAACATTTGGAGTTGATTCAGATTCTATTTAAAGATGTTGGACCGTCAGTGAGGCTCTCTGTAAACCACAGATTTGACCTTATTCTGATGTTTTTATGGTGTCTATTTATCTGCCTGTTTTCTTTCTCTGGCCTCCAGTTTCACATGTCTGAATGTTGGAAAGACAAATAAAACTGCAGCTGCTTTTCTCACCCGGATCAGAACCAACATGTTGGTAAGATCACTGTTAGCCTCGAATACGAAGACTTTAAATCAGAAATTAATCGGTTAAATTTTTAAAACTTTCTTTTTTTATCAGAACAAATGAATAACATGACCACAACGTAAAAAAGCAGGATAAAGTTTTATTTATTCTCACCTGCTGAAAATAAACCTTTTACTGTTTTAATCTTTATTTCAGCTCAGACAAACAAACCCTGACAGGTTTAGGATCTTAAAATAATTTAGCTTTGATCTTTTTTAGGTAGTTTTATAGAAATAAATAACTTAATTTAACTTTTTACTAGAAAAAAAAAGAGCAGATTTGTTGAACTCTGAGCTCAAACAGACGAGGGAGAAAAACAGGGTTCAGTTTGTTTTAACTGTTTCACACACACACACACACACACACACGGTTTGATTGACAGCTCACTTATCAGTCTGGGAGCTGGAGCAGCACGGTTTACACAAAGTGATCCGGAGGCCCGGATTGCTGCGGCGCTGCCGGATCACATGACTCCTAATGTACACACTGAGAGCTGAGGAGGAGGAGGAGGAGGAGGAGGAGATGAAGAGCCTCGCTCGTCTGAAGACTCATCTGCATGTGAGGCAGATGTTTGCAGCTTTCGAAGAAGAAACTCAGAGAAACGGATTTGTTTTGTTTTCCAGAACAGGAAACAGAAACTGTGATCAGATCAGCTGATGAGACGAAGAATAAAACTGAATCCTTTACTGACGGTTACTTCATGGAAACTGAGTACTTTCTACATTTGAAGTATTCTGAGGTACTTCGTAGTATTTCCTCCTGCGCCGAGCCGTCCTTGTGTCCATGAAACAATCCTGCTTCACGCAGTTATTCTGGCAGAAACCCTGGGGGCACCAGAAGTGCTACAGCTAACTGCTGCTGCTCATCCTTGCAAAGAACCACAGAATTTGAGGTAAATTCCCATGATGGCAATAAAATTATATTTATAAAACGACTCATTTTAAGGCAAAGATTCACTCTGGTCTCATTCAGACTAGCCGTTAGCTCCTCAGTCTACTTCAAAGAGCTATCTGCGACAGGTAAGATATTAACTGTTTATAAATATATATTTATTTTATTTTATAGTTTGAGGCCTAAACGCAGCACGCCGCTCTGTTACACCCGACTCACCAGGAGCGAGTGGAAGAGCTGAATTTAACCACCTGAAGCGTGTGTGTGTGTGTGTGTGTGTGCAGACAGTGAGAGGAGCCGCCGGTCTAGACCTCCTCTGTTAAAGAGGCTCCCAGGAGACTCTTCCAGCGTCTCCTCTTTCTGCTCACTTTGTCCCGGTCACCAACTCGCCTTTAGAGCACACACCACATGCACACACACACACACCACGTGCACACACACACACCACCTCCCATCCTCTTCATTAAAATATTCCATCCTTCCATCAGAATCTGTAAATGTTTTCTGGCTGCAGTTAGTTGATCGATCAGCTGATCGACATCAAACTGGTTAAATGTTGGAGCGGGCGGGAGGACATCTTTCCTTTTGTATCAAAAAATAATTTCTGTAAATTATTGTTTTTTTTTAATCAAATGATTAAAAAATATATAGTGACACAGTTTTATATTAAAAAATAATTAGAAACTGTAAACAAAAACAATATTTTCTCTTTTCTGCTGCTCTGCAGCTCCAGGTGTGAGTTAACACAACGCCAGGGCGGAAAGACATCAGCAATGACCTCAGAGAAGCAACCTGAGAAGGGTCAAAGGTCATCTGGGGTCCATCGTTCTACAGAGAGGAAGATAAGACAGCTGCTGATCTTCTCCCTGAAGGTCAGACCGTGCAATGAGCTCCATCTCAGACTCTACAGGCCTCAGTTTGCAGGTCAAAGGTCAAAGGTCATGGCTTGTTTGAATAGCTGCAGCAGAAAGTAGTTCTGTGTCCACTACGACCTCCCAACGAACCATCAACACAGACAGTGTAGTGTCCCCTCTGTCCCTACGTGTCTGATCTGTCCCCTCTGTCCCTACCTGTCCCATCTGTCCCTACATGTCAACCTGAGAGTTATCTGTTTTTAGGGGGTGGGGCCTCTCTCTGCGTGGTGCAGCAGTGAAATCTGGTTGTTTTAGTTTAAATTATTTTCCCGACTACATGTAACATCCCTGTTAAAGTCCACCTTTCCTAAACTCCAGGTTTCTTCCTGTTTATTCCCATAAATTCCTGAGAACTGCCACGGAAAGTTTCCAACTTTGAAATCCCAGAATTTTGCAGACCCACTAAGACGCTCCCGGTCCTTCCTCTCCTCGCGTTCTACAGAAGCATCAACGCAGAGGTCAAAGGTCAAACCGTTTACAACTGCCCTGAGTTCAGGAGCTGTAGGGAACCCCCGGGGTCGTTCCTGGAGAGAAACGCAGGAAAAGATCATAATTCATCCGCAAACTGAAGTCAAGCAGAGTTTCCTGCCAACTTCCCTCCTTTGGTTGGTCTGATGCCTCTCACACACACACACACACACACTGCATTAATGCAAACTCACAGATGCAGAGCAGACAACGACGACAATCCATGAAGCATCTCGATCAGAAACTGCTGACACGTTCAGACACACGTCACATGACTCAAGCATCTACTTTAACTTTCAGCTGCAGATAATGGTTTCTGTGCTCCGACAGGCTTTCTGTCCTGCAGGTAGCGTGTGAAAGCGCACGTGTGCACGGCTGCAGCCTCATGCAGCTCTCCCACAGAGATATCTGATCTCCAGCATGAGAACCCAATCAGTCACCATCAGAGCCGTTAATATCTGTCAGAAACATCAACCAAAGAGCGAGTCATCCTGCTGATGCTGCTACTTTCCTCTTCTTCTTCCTCTCCAGCTTATTCTGCTTCTCAGAAAAAAAAACAGGAGATAAGAATCAACCAACATCAGAATTTCCCAACATGTCTGCAGTATCTCACGCAGAATCTGGAATGAGTAATACGTGCTATTAATTTTAATTAAATTAATCAATGACAATGCTTGTAAGAGAGGAGGGGGGTTGGAAACAAATGCATTCACACCTATCATCTAATTATACAACAACATTAATCCCATTAGGGCTGGAACTGATTGCCCGGGTCCGGACCCCAGCTGCAGCGGAGCCTCTGCTCCCGCCTGCTCCGGCCTGATAACAACTCCAATCACGCTCAGCGATCTCTATCTGCGCCGGAGATCAGGCCCCGCGGCTTATCAGAAGTTCACATCGAGCTAAAAGCAGAACAAAGAAAGAGCAACAGAAAAAACAGAAACACACACGAGGGCAGAACCACCGCGGCGCAGCAAGACTCCACGGGTGTGTGTCTGCAGTTCGCTCGTCTCTCAGGAGATTTCCTCAGTCCTCCTGGAAAAATCTGACTTTTCTGTTGTTTTAAAATGTTTCAAAGAGGAGGTTTGGTTTTTAAAAACTAATTAAAACAAAACGGAAGAAGTTTCATTAACATGTTTCAACCAAACTGGTTCTTCATCAGTCATCCTCAGCTGTTCTGATGACAAAACCTCCACCAATCACAGAGCTCCGAGGCCACGCCCACAGGAAATGACATCACTACGTCGACAGGAAACAGTTCAATAAATGAGGTTTAAAAAAGGAAAATGATTCATATTAACAAGTCTGAAAAATCTAAAAGGAGATGACATCACAGTGCAGTCAGAAAGAATAAAACATAAAAAACTTAAATAAATTTATTCTACAGCAAACATCAACTTTGATATTCCTGAGAGGATTTATCTAAATGTTGTTTCCTGTGGGCGTGGCCGTTTGGTTAAAATAAAATAAAATTTGTTTTTATTTTTCTAAAGAACAATAACTTCCTGTTTCGACCTTTTTTCTAAATGAATAAATAATCTTTTCATGACTTTAACTCAAGTCTGAAGAGATTTTAAATAAGAGGAAGAGGAGGCTGTCCTGCAGTGTTGTCTTCACGCTGACCTCTGACCTCAGAGGGTGATGTCACACCCTGACGTCCAATCAGCAGACAGGATCTGCAGCCTGTTATCTCTCTACCATCAGCAGGCCTCTTATCAGCCTGGAACATCGAGCGCTGCATTAAAACACATCGAACAACTATAAATACACTTCATTTTTCTTCTTCCTCTTTTCATCTCCACCACTTCCTGCTGCTTCTCTTCTTTCAATCATCTGGAGCCAAGCAGAAACCACAGACAACGACCCGTCGACTAAATGTCATGCAACATCCAGATGTAATTACACCGCACCCTCCATCCATCTCCCCTTCCATCTGCCTCCTATCAGCCGCAGCGATCGCCGCCAACTTTTATCTCGTCTCCCATCTCAACCGCCAAATCTAAGCCCAGGGAATCCAGGCTCGGTGGGCCGCCGGCCCCGTTATCTCCCCATCGAGGAGAGGCGCTTATCAGGCCGAAGGATCTCCAACTGTTAGGGAGGATGACGCACAAAGAGACATAGACAAATATCTATCTGCTGCACAAACAAACCTTCTCCTCTCCACCACATGGCCCCCGGAACCAGGCCTTTGTTCTTGGAAAAGTTGTTTAAAAAGACAGAAGAACTCTGCTGTTTGAAGGTTTTACTGTTTGTTGTTCTGATGCTGTTCTCTCCAGGGAGAACCTCAGCAAAAACCTCCTGATGGTCCCAGACACACAAAGAATAACAAAACCTAAACCCCGTCAAGGAGGGGCGGAGGGATGGAGAGACGGTGGGACAGAGGGACGGAGGGACGGAGGGGCGGAGAGACAGAGGGGTGGAGGGGCGGAGGGACGGAGGGATGGAGGGACAGCGGGACAGTGGGACAGAGGGGCGGAGGGGCGGAGGGACGGAGGGATGGTGGGGCGGAGGGACAGTGGGACAGCGAGACGGTGGGACAGTGGGACGGAGAGACAGAGGGGTGGAGGGACATTTCAGTGAGGAGCTTCAGAAGAGAAAAATGATTTTATGTATTCCTGTTTTTAGTTGAATCAATGAAACCCACCAAAGATTCACAGTTTGATAAAAAACAGGATTTTATCTCCAACTAGATGACTGTCCAAGAGCTGAAAACTGTGCACGTACCTGTGCACGTACCTGTGCACGTACCTGTGCACATGGCAGCAGTAAAAGTCCCTTCAGCTGAGTCAGCGTTCACACTGTAGACCTCGTGCTTCGGATGTTTTTATTTATGTGTGTCAGACTTGAACCCTTCAGGGTTCTGAAGGTTCGGCTCGTTCAGGATCCGAACGGGCCGAACCTTAAATGAAAGTGAAAACAAACACCTGCTTTGCCTCCACTGGTTGATGATGTCAGTCTTCCATTAAAGCATCATTTCCACTCTTCCTGTTCCACGTGTCACAAAGCTCCATGAAGCAGATCATTCAGACCAATCAGAGCGAGACGAGATCAAAGTGTCGTCCTGAAACTCCACCCAACAACACCACGACCCTCCTGGAGTCGGTCCACCATGCTGAATATGCTGCACCTCTGCTGAACCCCCCCCCCCCCTCCGCCCCCCCCGCCCCCCCC
>NC_051440.1:26090623-26096363 GCF_001649575.2 Kryptolebias marmoratus | reverse complement strand
CCCCCACACACACACACACACACACACACAAACACACACACACACACATCCCACTCCAACCAAGTCCTTATCGCTCCTCGCTCCGTCATATCAAAATGTCTGCCGAATCACGAGAGAGTCAGGGGGCTGAGAGCGGGCCCGTCTCGCCCTCAGCCCGGGCCCGGTGCAGGGGGGAGGCACGGCGGGCCGGAGCCGCTGATAAAGACGGCCGTGACACTCCAGAGATGTGCACACACTCTCGTGCACGCTGAGTTTATCGGCCTGTGGGTCTGGAAGCCGTCCTCAGGCCTCAGCCCTGGTTGTTCTGCAGCTCGCCACCGCTCAGATACGGCTAAACAGGAAGTGACAAAACTAGAACGCCATCAGGAGAAACCCTGAGTGGATTTGAACCATCATGAGCGACGATCAGGAGTTCTGGATCGTCTGCATAGAAGGAAACAGAACAGACTCCTTTAGGTTCGATATTTATTTCAGCTGAACTCCATGAAAGACAGAACCTGAGCTATGAGCACACACACACGCACACACACGTTTCTCCTGTAAACCTCAGTGAGACGGTTCACACAGGTTTCATCTGTCTGGCAGTGATGGGAAAGCTCGGCTCTGAACCCGATCTGTCCAGAGCCGAGCTGTTGGACTAACCCAGGCAGCCCGGTTATTACCTGGAAGACACCTGACCGTCAGACCGGGCTGTCAGACCGGACCTTCAGACCGGGCCGTCAGACCGGACCTTCAGACTAGGCCGTCAGACCGGGCCGTCAGACCTTCAGCTGACACAGCTCCATGGTTCTGATGGTTCTGATTCTAATAATTATCCAACACTTGATGACTTCCTTCAGTGTTCAGTTTGGTTCAAACAGATTTCAGAACTTCACAGCCAGCCCTGATCCTGCTTCAGAAAAGAATTCATGTTTTCTTTTTATTTTTAATCATTTAGGTGGTAAATAAATGTGTTTTTTAGAGGTGGTGTTGAAATTAAAACACAAAATCTAAAATGAAAGTTATTATCCTTCAACAGCAGCCACCTTTTAACAGAACAACACAGCAGGAAGTACAGGTGTAGAACCTACAACATCTGGTTCTTTAGATTATTTCTATTTTTCTGCTTTTTCTGCACAGGTCCAGGATCAGGACCTGGACCTGGACCAGGACAAGGTCCAGGATCAGGACCTGAACCTGGACCAGGATCAGGTCCAGGACCAGGACCACGTGGATTCAACCAGGACCAGGTCCAGTTCCAGGACCTGACGATCAGACCTGGATCCGACCCAGAGCAGCATTTCTGTGAGGTGATCTCATGCAGACAGGAGGTTTGTGAGGACAGGGTGACACAATCAGCAGGCTGATAGGAGAACCTTCCAGCTGCAGAACCTCCTTCATCTGCTGCTCCTCTATCAGCTGCAGCATCAGACCAGCACCTGATAAAAACTCGCACGTTTTCTAAACAGGAAAAGCTCGTCAGGCTCAGAGAGCAGCTCCAGAACCAGAGGGAAACGGGCCTTTCTTGATGCATTATTGAGTTAAAAGGAGATGAAGAAACAGATCCAATGTGAGCAGCTATCAGCAGCACACATCAGCCATGCGGACCTATCTGCAGCCCCATCTGCAGGGGGCTCAGACAGAAAACAAATAAAAAAAGATCCAATTTTCCTGCTTATCTCTGCTCACATCGGATCGCTGCCTTATCTCTCCTCACATCAGCTTTTTCAGAGAACACTGACGTTTCCACAACAGAATTAAACAGGAAGCCGCGGCGAAAACCCCCCAGAATCTGAAGCAGGGAAGAAATGAAAACTTTCTGCTTCTCTTTCATTAACTACATTAGATTTTTAACAAGGAGGACAAGTCAAACTCCGACCTCCAGGGTTCGGAACTTACGCTTTATCTGCCGGGGTTTGCTCTGCTTCCTCCGGGACATGCTGCCTCTCCTCCTCCGGTTCGGACGGGCTCAGGGAGCGGCGGAGGAGCCGTCTGGGTCTCCCTCTGTTCGAGGCTGCGTCGCCTCCTTCTTCGGCCGGTTCACCTCTGCGACGCGGCCGGAGAAATCCGCATGACCCGCGGGTTGTGTCCGGGACGGAGCGCTGACCTGTCGCCGCGTGCAGCCTCACCTTTGCCACCTTTCCCCTCCGTTTCCCTGCTAACCTCCGGAGAAACTCGGCTAGCGTCTGTCAGCGACGCGCGGAGACTTGCTTCTCTTCTTCTCTTCTAAACCTTACGGTTCCGAGGAGCTCCGCGAACTGACTGCGATTGTTTTCTGTCAACTTTCCTCCCGCCGGTCCGGTTCGGTCCGGCCCAAACCCCTGGTCGGGTCCGCCTGCTCGCTCTCTGAGCTCCGGAGGAACTTCCAGCGGAGCTCCGGCGCTACAGCCAACTGGCTACTACTGAGGCGGAGGGGGCGGAGCCACGCACGACGCACACCCCTGCGTCTGACGTCGTGCGCCGCACTTGCCTCCTATTGGTCCAAACTAACCCAGCGTAAAACAGGCATCTTCAAAATAAAAGAAAAGAAAAATATAAAATATAAAAAATATATCAAAACGAAAACATTCAAAAATAAACATTTAACATTTTTAATTTAATATAATTACATGTAGAAAAAATAATGACTTGCCAAATTAAATGTTTTTTTTATTGAAGTTGTTTTTTATTGCAAGTCCAAAACATTTTGGTTGTTTTTATTACACAGATTTATGAATAAACAGGTCAGTATGAAATGGAATAAAACAGAACCGGGTGGCTCAAATACAACGAGATTGGCAAATATTTGATAATAAAAAGCAATTGAAACAAACTGTTTGCTTTATTTGCAAAAAAATTGTGTTTTTCAGACAATAAAAATAAAAATTTAAACTTTCAAAAACAATTTTACCCTTTACCTTGCAGAAAATAAAAGTCTTAGACAGACAGACAGACAGACAGACAGACAGACAGATAGACAGACAGATAGACAGACAGACAGATAGACAGATAGATAGATAGATAGATAGATAGATAGATAGATAGATAGATAGATAGATAGATAGATAGATAGATAGATAGATAGATAGATAGATAGAGTTTACTGTAAAATATACATTTAACCAAACTACAGATCTGTGTTACAGCAGGCAGGACAGACTCCTCTCAGCAGGGATTTGAACCTGCAACCATTGAGACAGGCTCACTGCTGTCATCTGCTGGACGCTTTCAAAACTCCACGAGACTCAGAGCACGTGATGGGAGCAGAACTTCATCCTTTCCTCGGAGTTCATTCATTCATTCATTCATGGAAACATGGAGGCACAGCTCCAAGATTCTGCTGGTTATCAGATGGACCTACAGCAGGTAAACAGCCGAACCGAACCTTACAGCTTCTTTTAGAACAGAGCAGAACAGAACAGAACAGAACTGAGCTGGACTGAGCTGAACAGAACAGAACAGGAAGAATCTGCAGCAGCAAATAGAAGCAGGAGTTGTAGTAAAGAAACCAAACTGATGAACTCATGAATGTAAATAATGACTTCATCTCCTCATCGCGGAGCTCAGCTCAGGTTCTGCTGTTTGTCTCATCTTCATCCTGAAAACTGTCCTCATCATCAGTAAACTGAAGGCGTGATGTCACTTCCTGTTCCTGCAGCTTCATACCAGCTGTGGTCCTCTGGAGCAGACCAAACTGACCTTCCAGCATCGTGTCGGGGTTAGCAGCAGGTCCAGAGTCCTCTCCTGCCTGGAACCTGGAAACCTTTCTTTTCTTTGGGTTCCAGAATCTTCTCCTTCAGGTTTCACTCCTCTCTAATATTACTTTTCTCTTCGCTCCTTTCAAAGATTTTCTAAAGCTTTATAGGAAATTTTGGTCATCAGATTGTTTCCTACTGAATTAGAAGTTTTATTTTTATCTTCACTCTTTCAAACTATCTGAATGATTCATGTTGTTTGGCTTTATAAACTGAGAAATATCCATAAATCTGCCTCCTGTGAACAGTTTGTAATGTTGTCTATGAGCTCAGCAGGCGACTGATTCATTGGGTTCTTTCACACTTATGTTCTTTTATTTTATTGACTTTTATTGAGACAGGTAGTCAGCTGTAACACAACTTGGCCAATAAAATGTAGACTTTTAGCCCGGGTCTCACTTGTAAATGAGATCTGAAACTTAGAGAGGATTTTAATCTGGTTAAATAAAGAAACAAATAAAAATCCATCTTTAATGGATGTTGTGTTTGTACAGTGGCCCGCAGGTGCCAAACACAGGAAGAAACCCAAAAACACATTTGAGAACATTTAAGAACCAAAGAAAAAAGTGACACATTGACTGCATACATCTGTGACACTGAGGTGGAACAAAGAAATAAATCACATTTAAAACAAAAACCACTGCATTTTAGGAAACAATATTTTTGGAAACAGAAACAGAACCAACAGTTTTTAGTGAATTTTATTCCACTTTAATGTAAATCTGGTGGTTTGGTGCCCCCTGCTGGTGAAATCTGCTACCACATTTTAATTCTCACAGTAAAGTCATAAAATAAACATCCAGGGAGCTTTAAACTGCACGAGATGCTCCATTTGTGCAGATTAATCTCCCTCCCCTCCCTGCTGAGGGTCTCTGTTTCCCTGGCTCAGGGAAAACATGAATGAAGGCTAAAATCTGAGGCCTCCTCCTCAGTTTAAAGTTGGTCTCTCTTGTCTGACATAAAAAGCTTCTTTCCTAAATGGTTGTTGCTCATTTTCCTCTCGGCTGTGAACCGCCTCAGAGCACGCTGAAGGTCGTGGCCTGAAAACACCAACAGAACTACAACATCTACAAAAAGCAGAGTCGAACCCTGCAGAGCTCCAGTTTACCTGCCGAGGAGGAGACTGAACCCAAACCTGAAGGAAACAGAGGAGGCTTCAGGTCCATGCTTGTAGCTCAGATATCTCCCCTCACTGTCCGGCCCTGAGCAGATAGGGTTTCTGAGTCCAACAGGTTGCTGAGGGATGTTAAATAACTCTTCCAACACATGCCAACACAGGCTCAAGGAGCTGTTTGTTCTTCTCCGTGGAAAATGGAGATTTCAGCTGATTATAAAAGATAAACAGACATCGATCCTGAACCTGACCTTTGGCTCCGAGCTGCTGTGTTTATACCATCAAACTACACTTCTGTAAAGAATACAGGCTGTTTACAGTCAGTTTATCATTACAGGTCAAATCAATAAGCTGCACAGATTCAGCTGCTTTCAGTCTTATTTACCTTCTTCTTTTCAGAATAACAGAAGGAACGAGAACTGAAGCACCAAGGGAGAAATACCTGCTACAAGTTAGACAGCTGTCCCTCAACTCTGCAAACATGGAGAGGAGAGAAAGTAAAGATCTTTAATATCAGATGGAGCTTGGTTGCTGAGAGCTTTGGATGTTAGGAGGAAGATCTTAAATTCTCCTTTGAATCTGACAGGAAGCTGATGGAGAGAAGCTGAAACTGGAGAAATCTGATCTCTGATCAGAACTCTGGCAGCAGCTGTCTGGATCAACTGAAGACTTTTAAAGAGTTTTTGGACTCCCAGATAATAAAGAGTTAAAACAGTCCAGCCTAGAGGTGATAAATGCATAAAGCAATTTTTCTGCATCATTTTCAGACGAGATGTTTCTAATTTCAGTGATGTTGTTCAGGTGGAGGAAAGCAGTCCTGGTAACAGTTTTAATGTGGGGTTAAAAGACATCCTGATCCTAAATAACACCGAGGTTCTTTACTTTAGAACTGGAGAACAAATTAATGCCATCC
>NC_051440.1:26088218-26088959 GCF_001649575.2 Kryptolebias marmoratus | reverse complement strand
TCCTAAATAACACCGAGGTTCTTTACTTTAGAACTGGAGAACAAATGAATGCCATCCAGAGGAAGAGAAAGGCTGCAGAGTTTGTTCCTAAGATGATCAGGTCCAAAAACCACAACCTGTCTGTCTGAGTTTAAAAGCTGAAAGTTAAGAGTCGTCCAGGTTTTTATGTCTTTAAGACATGTTTGTAATCTAAGAACTGATTGGATTCATCAGGTTTTATGGATAAATATAACTTTCATCCATTTATCTCATGCTGTTTAATAACTTTACCTAATGGAAGCATAAATAAAGTAAAGAGTATCGGTCCATGACTAATGACTCTGTGACTAACTCTGGTGTTTGAAGATTTATTATTAACATGAACAAACTGGAATCTGTCAGATAAATGTGATTTAAACCATTCCTGTAATCCAACAACCCGTCCTCCTTCTGTTGGGACTGATTGAATCAAATATCTGCGTCACACTGACTCTGTTCCTCTGAATGATGCTCAAACACAAGAGATTCCTCCAGCTGTCCAAATCCTCCGGACTCTCAGGAAAGCATGACTCAGCAACAACCAACCCGAGCGGCGAACGCCGTCAGACGCCCAGAACTGAGCTTATGGATCACCTGTAAACAACCGGGCCTTTGTCCTGGAAGAAACCCCTCAGTGTGTGTGTGTGTGCATGTGTGTGTGTGTGTGTGTGCATGTGTGTGGGTGTGCGTGGTTGTGTGTGCGTGTGTGTGCATGTGTGTGTG
>NC_051440.1:26082070-26085699 GCF_001649575.2 Kryptolebias marmoratus | reverse complement strand
TACTACTAACTGTCCTACTCCTAATACTACTAACTGTCCTACTCCTAATACTACTAACTGACCTACTCCTAATACTACTAACTGACCCACTCCTAATACTACTAACTGTCCTACTCCTAATACTACTAACTGACCTACTCCTAATACTACTAACTGACCCACTCCTAATACTACTAACTGTCCTACTCCTAATACTACTAACTGTCTTACTCCTAATACGAGTATAACTGTGATAGCCCTGCTGTCTGTTAGCCTTTAATCACTGCCCTCCTTTCTTTTAGCTGCAGTTCTCGTTTCAGTGGAAAAGCTCCGTTTCATGCAGCAGAAATTTACTTTTTATTCAGCTCAGTATCAGTTTACCTTAAAGGTCTTTAAACCTTAAAGTCCTCATTTTTTAAAAGTCAAACTTTATGCAAATACATGCAAAACATGCGTACATTCAAACTATATCTAAATATTTCTTCATTTATTGTTTATTTTTATTGGGACAAGTGTTAAGTCTTAACAACGTGCAGCTGAAGCTTGCCGTGCGCGTCCCAGACAAGCTTTTAACAGCAGACAAATAAAAGCAGGAGGTTTTCAGCCTCAGTTCAGGTTTGCAGATAAGAGATGAAGACATTAGAAACCAAAGTAAAGAGACAGTCGGGCTCCTCTCTGACTGCCTCTGTGATGGTGTCACCTGCTGGAACTGAGCACTTCCTGAACATCCTGGATCAGGTTTTACAGTTAGGATGAATAAAAGCCTGTTTGCTGTCAGGAGCTGCAGGAATAAACAGCTCTGTTTGTATCTTAGTGTAACTGAGCAGAAAAGGAACCTCAGTTCCGACTCTTTACCTCCCTGATCCAGCAGCAGGTCGTGACCTCGTAGTGTCACTGAAAAATGGACCAATCAGAGGAGAGTATCTGACTGTGAAGGTAACAGAGAGGAGGGTGAGGCAGTTCCTGGGAGTCCCCTTCGCCCGGCCCCCCGTGGGGCCCCTCCGCCTGGCCGCCCCGCAGAGCGTGGAGCCCTGGGAGGAGGAGCGAGACTGCACCCACCACCCCCCCATGTAAGACCCCCAAATCCCCCCAACAAATGTCTCTGAATGAAGCGTCACCTGCCTCTGGCTCTGTTCTCAGGTGTGTCCAGGATCCAGTGTTAGTGGTGAACGTTTCTCAGATCATGTCCTTGGACTTCACCCCCCCGGAGGTCTCAGAGGACTGTCTGTACCTGAACGTGTACACCCCGGTGGAGGTGACACGAGCAGACAAACTCCCCGTGAGTCATCTTCTCATCTTTGTTCTGTCAGAACACTCTCTCTGTTTTATTCCAAATATTCCCACTCGGATCTATGGAGACGTAAAAAAATAAATTAAATTAAATAACACCAAACCCTCAGAATAATGACAAAAAGGCAAAAGACCAACCAGACAGGCAGGTCCACTTTGTGCTGAGGATGAGGACACAGGTCCTGGTTCAGGATAGACCTTGAACACGGTCCAGGTCCCCCACAGGATCCCTGGAGGTCTAACAGTTTTTACTGACCCACAGCCAGAGCTCGGTCAGCAGCCGGGTGCGGAGCTCAGCTGACACCTGCAGGTGTTCGTGTCGTGTTTCAGGTGATGGTGTGGATCCATGGGGGGGGTCTGGTGATGGGGGCGGCCTCTCAGTTCGATGGCTCTTCGCTGGCTGCGTATGAAAACATCGTGACGGTTACCATCCAGTACCGCCTTGGCATTTTGGGATTCCTGAGGTAAGACAAAAAACGTAGTCTGAATGATTCTGGGAAACCCCTGAAACCTGTTCGATGTCTCCGCAGTACTGGAGACGAACACGCCAGGGGCAACTGGGGCTTTTTGGATCAGCTGGCTGCTCTGAGGTGGGTGCAGGAAAACATCGAGGCCTTTGGTGGCGATCCACAACTCGTCACAGTCGCTGGAGAGTCTGCAGGAGCCATCAGTGCCTCCATACTGGTAAATAAGACTTATTCCTGGAAGACGTGTCCTCTGCTCACCTGCTGACAGAAGGCTTCTTGTCCCACAGACTCTGTCTCCACAGGCTAAAGGCCTCTTCCACAGAGCCATTTTTCAGAGTGGAGTAGCAACGATCGGGACCTACACCTCAGACCAGCCCCTGACCTACGCCAGGGTACGGAAACACCACCTGTCTGTGGGGTCCGCAGTAAACATCACTCACGTATAATCAGGCCGACAGCGGACACCTGATGTCCGAGCTGTCCAACGCTGTCTGAGTCTGAGACGCTGGCGAAGACTCTGCAGGACCTGCGGTCCTCATGAACCTGCAGAATGTCGCTCACACTTTGTCTCCTACAGCTTTAACCTGCAAAATAAGAAGGCGGAGCTTACAGGTGTCAGGCCCAGCAGGCTTCCTCTGAACCTGCCAATCAGAGGAGAGGGAGGAGTTTAGAGAGAATCTATATTTGCAACATTATGTGTGCTTTGATTGTAAATACTGTTTTGTCCAGATTGTTGCAAACATCACAGAATGTGGCGCCTCGAGCACAGAGGAGATGGTTCGATGCATCAGGGGGAAAAATAAAGATGAGCTGATTGCTGCAACCAAGAAGGTAAACAGACCCGGTGAAGACAGACAGACACAGCATGCTGCAGGAAACTTCTCTGTGCTGCACTGAGAAATTATAAACCAATAAGATGATTTCAGCTGAATTATCTTCTATAAAATTTATTAATAACTGCAATGTTTACTGTATTTTAATGATTAACTCATCTTTTGTTTATTTATTTCATTGTATTATTGATAGTTTGTCACGTTTCTGAGTCAGATCCAAACCTGATTTTAGCTCAAACTTCCTGTTTCTGCTCTGCGATACATGATGATGATGATGATGATCTTCTGTCTCTGGTTAGATGAAAGTCTTCCTGGGAGCTGTTGTGGACCATGACTTCCTCCCAGGAACAGCCGAGGAGCTTCTCAGCAGGAAGGAGGTGCTGCAGGTTCCTGTCATGATGGGAATCACCAACCATGAGTTCGGCTGGATTTTACCTCAGGTTGGACCGTTTCTCAGAGCTCCGTGATGAATCCATCCCCACCTGTCGTGCTGTGTCAGTAAAGTTTCTGACTTCCTGTCTGACCTCAGAGCTTCACTCCGCCCGGCTGGGTGAACGGGATGGACAGGGACATGGTTCTGGCTGTGGTGAACATGTTTAACCCTTCAGGGGTGAGTTCATTATTCACTGAGCTTCAGATTTAATCTGGTTGTTATCTTCTCATTTCTTTTGACTGAACAGAATAACTTCATGGATACTCTTCAAAATAAGAGTCTGCCAGACCTTAGATTGTTTCTGGGCTTTACAGAAGACAGTTTCAATGCTTTGGTGCTGAGAATAAATCCTTCCTGGGGGGAGGGTTTGTCCAGCAGCAGTTACAGAAACAGAAAGTCGTTTCTTGTGGAAATCAGGCCATGTGATGTTTGAAGCTCCGTCTGTGTTCCAGGTGTCTTCAGCCAACAGTCTCATCACAGAAGAATACCTGAAAGATGCCAAAACTCCAGAGGAGGTTCGAGACGGCTTCACTGAGGTCATTGGAGACCTGCTGATGGCGCTGCCCATGGTCAAAGTGGCAGGATACCATGCAGGTGACTACAGATTACAGGTGACAGGTGACAGGT
>NC_051440.1:26080566-26081970 GCF_001649575.2 Kryptolebias marmoratus | reverse complement strand
GGGAGCTTTCTGTGTAAATATATAAACATCAGACGTTCTCTTTAGTCTTTAGGGCGAGGCTTTAAATTTGACATTAAAACGAGTTTCGCAGGAACTCGTCCTCGCCAGACGTCTGCGTTTGAGGCGGCCCGAAGCCGGCGGCGTTCGGCTCGGTTTGCCAGCGTTCAAACCTCCGCTGCAGAGTGTGTTGTAGACAAAAAGCAAAGCAGGGTTAGAGGAAAGTAGGTCATGGGACAGCAGAGAATTTAGATGTGTACTTGGATCTGTGTAAATGTGTATCTGTGAGCATGTAGTCAAGTATTAACCTAAGCCCAAAAGAGTGTTTCTGTGTTCGTATCCTGTGTGTGCATTCAGGCATTTCTGTCAACTTGATCACATATTGTCCTTCGTCTCCCCGCGTATTCTGTCCTTATGTGTGGTTGCTGCTGTGTGTGTGTGTGTAGGTATATGCTGCAGTGTGTGTGTGTGTGTGTGTGTGTGTGAGGGGAGGTATTAGATTAATCTGCTGACAGGGATATTGCCTCTAAAGCTGGGCTCACTGCTCCAACATGCTAATGAAATGGGCAAGCCTCCACAGCAGGATCAGACGCAGAGGTCAGCGGTGGGAACAGTGGGCTGAACAGGACCAAACGGGACCAAACAGGACCGAACGGGACCAAACGGGACCACAGGATCAAACAGGACCAAACGGGACCACAGGATCAAACAGGACCAAACGGGACCAAACAGGCCTCCCAAGTACACACATTCTGTACCTCACATCATACCTTTTACCCGAGCACTTCCATAATTTGCCATTTTTCATGTTTCAAATATTAGCCGTGGATTGTCTGATCCATATGATAACAAACCAGAGGTGGACGGATCGACTGATTTCATCGGTCCACTTCGATTTTAAAAATCTGCATCTGGCCATGCCTGTGGCTTTCGGGTCAAACTGACCCAAAGTAACAAGGAAGGTTAACCGATTACAAAGTAGGGAAGAAAAAGATGCAGCAGCAGCTGCTACAGCCAGCTCACTATAGCCAACAATTTACTTTTTAAGCAAAAATGGTCTTTCTCTGTGTATTTTTAAGTGTCTAAGGACTTTTAAGTGTTGGTAAACATTTTTTTCTTTATTTATGTTAAGCAGTATTTTTGTTAGAAAACAGGAACTGTTTAGAGGGGCAAATATTTCTCATTAAAAAAAACATTCTTTTAGGAATAAAATGTGCTAATAATATCATAATACAGAGGAATAAACACAGTTAAGGACTTGTTGGTAAATTATTTTTGTCCTGTGTTTTAGAGGGGGAACCGATTATTTCAGACGGCTGAAATATTTGGTTCCCCCTGGTAACTTTTGCAAAAAAAGAACAAATGTCTCCAAATTCACAGGACTTCTTGTCCATGATGAGAGGAATA
>NC_051440.1:26054766-26079682 GCF_001649575.2 Kryptolebias marmoratus | reverse complement strand
AAAACCTTTCTAAAACCACAAAAATCACTTTCTTCATCAGAATATCCTACCTGTTAAATATAAGCGGGTAGCACAAATAGATCTATGCATTAAAAGCAGCAACTACAACTTACATACAAAAACTTACAAGAGCACAAAAAATACTTCAAAAATACTCCACAGAAATAACTTTCACTTGTCTGAATTGTTTATGTACAGATATGCATCTTTTAATGGTTTAAAATAAAAAAATAAAATAAGGAAAATCTAGTTATTTCCATGCAGTGTCCAGAAAGAGGAGTTGTTCAGCTTGTAGGGCAGCACAACTGCTTCCACCCACCTCCATCATCATCATCATCATATGAAATTACTTTTTGTCACAACAAAAAATAGTGGCTGGTAAAATATTTTTAATTTCCACCCCTGGTCATACCTGAGGGCTAACAGATCGGGCGACACCTCACAAGATCACATGACATCACATCTATTCAAGGTTCGACCAAAACAGCTTTAACTCTGTTCTCCACATAAGATGATCTTAGTTAAAAGGCGGCGGGTGATATGCATTCCTTAGAGGAGTGTTAGGCCTTTAGTTATGTTGAGAGATTCGATTATTTGGTCTGATGTTTTAAAAAACTTCCAGTGGATTTTATCTGTTCTCTGTTTGCTCCTAAGATTAGTTTTATTTATCTCCTGTTTGTCTGCAAAGTTTCAGCCGTCCATCTGAAAACAAACAGAACAGCTGAAGTTTTTAGTTTTTACTTCTCAGATCTTTTCTGACAGTTTAAATGGGGAGATTACACGATGACTGACAGGCCCTGAAGTCATTTCTATTTAAAGTCCGAGCTGAGGAACCGTTCTTCACGAAGCGAGGATCGATGTTTGTCTCGAAGCGTGTTACTCTGAGGTCACACCGTGAGTCCACGTCACGTGTCACTGACGTGTCCCGACACGTCCTTTCTGCAGCTGTCAGACTGCTGAATCCACCAATGACGTCGAACTATTAAAAACCCATCACAACCTCTTTTCCTCCCACTTTAAACCTCATAAATGTTGACACATCCGTGCCTACGGAAGCCCATTTCTGCCACTCGGATTAAACCAGATCTCTCCAAGTCAGAATTTTCTTCTGAGTGGCAGAAATTGGCTTCCATAGTTGCTACTTTAATTTACTCATAAAATCTGGTTCTTCTTTCCGTAATGTAGCTTCTTGGCTCCTTGTTTTCTCCTCTGGCCCTTCGGCTCTGGAAACATCTCCACCCTGAATGAAAACAATGACTAACAGCTAATAATCGACCCGGTTTTCAGATCTTGACATGTTGACGAGGAACCTCTGAATTCAATCAAGTAAAACTGATGCAATCTGAGCCGATAAAGCCACGGGAATCAAACAAACAATTAGAAGATTTCAGGGTCAAAGTTTTGGATTCTTCTTAATTGGACCGTGCACGTCATCCTGTGTGCAGCCAGGACAGAACAAAAGAAGAGGATGTTTTTCTCACCAGCCTGCCAAAGTGGCTGAAAACCTGGCTCCGGCCCAGTAAGTCCATGTTTCTGTTAGACACGTTATGAAATACTCCCCTCCGCTCCAGTTAAACAACCTTCATTTGGCTGATTGGCCCAGAACTCAGTAAATTAAACCAATTAAAATGGGTTTTACAGCTTCATTTTCTGAAACTAAAAGCACAAGTTACTCACCGGGCAGTCTGTTCATGTTGACCCCCTGCGCAGACAGGCCGATGCCCATGTACCTGCAAAGAGCAAGAGCTCATTACTTCCAAAATTTAAACATCCAGACCTTGTGGCTGAGGTTTTGGAAGGATAAGGCAAGTATTTTGATGAATGTGAGGCAGAAGGAGCTGAGTGAGTGAGCTGCCTCCAGGGGGAGGAGGGGAACAGACATGAAAAGTGTCAGCAAGAACAGAAGCTCGGAGGTCAGCCGGGACATCTTTAAAACCATCACTCGACGATGAGCTGTTGGTGTTCTCACAGCAAAACAACAAAAAAAGAGAAACGTTTTTTGTTTTTCTGCTCAGAGTGATGAACAATCGGCGTCTCCTGAGAGCAGCTGGCTCACGCTGAGTTCATCACTCGGATTCCTGCAGTAAATATTTGCTCTGAGTCGCATCAATCGGCTAATTCACAAGTTTTTCTGCTTCTCCCTCAATAAATCTGCAGCGTGGGAAGAGAAAGATGACAAAGGTGTTTCTGTTTAATAAATAAAGACACGGTGGAAACAGTTGTGTGTTTTTGTGTGATTGTGGTTCAGTTTGAATCATTTTAAATAAGATCATTTTTACATTTTTTCTGAAAAAGTTTGGACATTGTGCAAAATGTAAATGAAAACAGAATGCAATGGTTTGCAAATTTCATAAACAAAAAAAGACGTCTGATGGGAGCAGATGTTCTAAAACCTGCATTGATGGATGCTTTCCAGAGCCACTAATGCACCCCCATACCATCAGAGAGGCAGGCTGGACCTCAGAACAGTTCTTCTCTTTGGTTCAGAGGAGACACATCTGTTCACATCTGGCTTCTTTTCTGCCTGATAGAGCTTTAAGCAGAAGTGTTCCTGAGCTTGTGTTTAAAACTGAGCAGGTTTGCTCCTCAGAGTTGATGAGGAGGAGATTGTTGTACTTTTGTTTGACCAGTAAAGATGATACTGGCAGAATAAACAGTCAGGATGAAGTCTAAAACTCAAACCAATTGTAAACCAGCAGGACGAAACACCTGAGAAACTTGGGTCTACAGCAGATGGACAAACTGGAAGCTGTGTTTTAGTCTGGACAGGTGTCCCAGAGGAAAAACCAGTTTGCACAGAAGCAGGGTTTCGTGTCTTCTTACCCGTCTCGTCCTTTACTGACAATCTTCACCTCGAAGTAGTAGATCCCACAGGCGGCGGGGATCGGGTGTGTGGCTCGCACCGATGCTGCGTCTTTGTGGTTCTTTCCATGGCCTGTAAAAAAATATATACAGTTCAGAAAGATGTCAAGACAATTTGAACCAGAAAAAATTCACTTTCTTATTTATCACATTCAGCTTTTAGGGCTGTTTAATCAAATCTCCCTCTGGTTTTATGAACTCTGTAGATCAGGTGATCTGCTCTCTGTAAAGATGATTTCCTACAGCAGGGTTGGACATCCAGTCTGTGATAAAGGTGTAAACAACAGGCTCGTGTTTTGTGTTCGGACCTATTTGATTTGCTGTCTGTCACTCTATACTCGGATGAGTCCTTATGCAATCCCCAGGCTGCTGTGTTTCAGTGTTGTATAACACCAGCCTTGCTGCATCTTTCTGCTACATGCTAACGTGCTCACCTGTTGTGATACGTAACAAGTGGCCGTGAGCTCGTAGAAAGTGCAGATAGGCGGTAACCTTAACCGACGCAGCTGGCTGTTAGCGGACACCTTCGGCCTGTCGACCCTGAGCCCGGCAGACCAGCAGAGCCTCGGTGACCAGCAGCTGTAGGAGGAACTCCGACTTTTGTCTCAGTTCTGATTCTGCAGCACACTCCTTTTCCTCTTCTTTGTTTTTCCAGCTACTTCTGCAGACTTTGTGCCGATTTAGCCACAGGAGCTCATTCAGGAGCCTTTCTGTGACGACTTTTATACTTCTCAACTTTTTTCACTTTATTCACTAATATTTTCCTACAGAAATACACAGAGACACATTGTTCTCTTTGAAACCTGCGCTAGTGTTCTGCTAATTTTAGCTTTTAGCTAGCATTTTACTGCTTTTATCGTTTAGCTAGCATTTTGCTACTTTTAGCATTGAGCTAGTCTCTTGATATTTTTAGCTCGCCATTTGTTTCTTATAGTTTTTAGCTTCTCTTTTTGCTGCTTTATACTGTGGGTTTCAGCTAGCCATTCACTAAATTTAGAGAAATGTTTACTCATTTTAGCTAGTGTTTTGCTACTTATAGCTTTTCCAAGCCTTTCACTGCTTTTAGCAAGCTGTTTGTTACTTTAGCTTTTAGCTAGTCCTTTGCTCCTTTTAGCTTTTAACTATTGTTCTGCCTCTTTTAGCTTTAACAACTCAGTTTCAGCTGTCAAATCTAACAGGCTGAAGTCTGAGCTGACAGTAAATTCTTAGCTTTTAGCTAACATTTTACAGCTTTTATCTTTCAGCTAGCCTTTTTTTGGTCTTCACTGTCACAGGACGCACAGATCAAGCAGAAATCCAGCTGTGTCGTGACGTGGCCACATGTGAGCGGCATGCCCGGGCATGTCCGCCCCGTGACGTTTCATCCTATATTTACAGAAATATGGTCTAATTTAAGAAAAAATCACGTCTCCTCCTGACAGCTAAGAAGAAATGAAATTTAACCTCATATAAAAGCAGAAAGTTTTAACCGTCAGATGGGATCAGTCACTCGTTTTTTTAACTTATTGTGTTTGTAGATCCACAGTTTTCCCACCAGTCAGGGGTCAAAAGGTTCAACTCATGCCTTCTTAACCAACGACCCATCAGTGATCCCACCTCAGGCTCCATCTTTGGATCACCAGCGGGGTGAAAGGGCAAAATCTATCGGTTCAATAACAGAAAGTACAACAAAGCCCAGAGAGGTCCTCTGCCTGGTCAACAACAGAGTGGCTCGTACCGCCACCACCATGACACCATCAGCTCCGACAGTGATTACTTTCATTAATAACATCCACTGTTTTAGAGGATATTTTGCAAACACAGACATTCCTCAACAGAGGAAGTGAATACAAGGTTCTGATGATCTGGACCTATGATATAAACCACTGTGTTGTTTATCTGTGCATTAGTGTTTGTTTGTTTGTTTGGCTTCACTGCAGCCCCAGGTCACAGAAAGCTCCTGGAAAAAATGTCACACAATGCATCATAATTATAAGTTTCAAAGCCATAAATATGACTTTTAAAGTCCCATGTATGTATTATATGTGAATATATGAACCTGTTTGTACCATCTCGACCCAGTGGGGATTAAATTCAACCTTGTGTGCCCAGTTCTTGTTGGATGTTGTGAAATTATTCCACCTTGGGAAAAGGAATGGTTCAAATAAATTAATAAAAGCCAAAATATTTAATCTGACATTCATACCTGTGAGTGAATATAAACAATAAGATCTCTGACTCTGGGTCAAACATCTTCCTCGTGTCTGTTAGATTACTCACCAAGAAAATAATAGTTGCATCAAAACTAAAAGCTACACATTTCCCCCTAAAAGTGTTCATCAAGACCATACTTCAGGCTGATGGAGACATAAAGAGTCCTGAACTTCTGACTGAGAGTGACCAACGTTTGAAGAGAAGCTGTGTAAAAAAACCACAGAACATAAAGCGTACAACAACCCGACGGGAGCCACAGCCGACCTCAGAGTTAGTCACGGTGTTTGAAGAATCCCTGCAGAGCTCTGCCTCATTTCAACCTGCTGCTTTTGGAAACCTACCTATATAACCCATAATTATAACAGTATTTGTGCACTTTGGTTGGTTTTATACAGACAATTTCCACAAAGAAGAGCATTACTGAAGAGGAAATGAGATGTGATTTCTTGCCTCCTAACGTATTTGTAACATGTCTCCGTGTCGTCCATTCAGCATCTGATAAACATGAAGGATTCATAAGCTGCCCACATAACAGGATGAGTTAAATACAGATGAACTTACTGACTGTCTGCATGTGGACTCTGGGGGAAAAGCAGTTTTAGAACAGCTGAAAACATCTGGAGGTATCTTTAAAAAAAATCCACTGGATGTCTTCTGAGAATCACATCATCTCTTCAAAACTAATTTAACTGATTTCAGGTTTTGACTGTATGGATGTAAACCAGTCTGAGTTGATAATTCAAGAAAAAAACAAATGGAAGAACATGAGTTTTAAAAGAAGTTAGTGACTCATGACAAACAGCTCAGCAACTAACCAGCTCCATCTTTACCAAGAAGCAAACTGCAGCCAAAATAACTCCACCTCAGAACGGGTAAACAACCTGCATCTTTTAGGTCGCAGTGCTCCTCGGTTATCCATTAAAGTTGTATTAAAGTTGCATTACGTTTAATATGAATGAATCAATTCAAGATGTGCTGAAGAGGCAACGCTTGGAGCCATGCAGTCTGATACTTTGAAGATTTTAATCCATTTATAATAAAAGTAAACTTCTCTCTTTGTTTTCTAAACTTTTAATTTTTATTAGACAGATAAGCTAAACTCTGCTGAAGGGTCTAAAGTCAAAGTTGAAGTGTAGAGCAAACACAAAAACAGCTTTGCTTGAGTCAAATTTACAAAAAAAAGATGGACGCCAACAGAGACATGTCTATAACTCTGTAAATTTTGAAGATATTGTGCTAAAACTGTGTGTGGCATTAGCCGAGCATTAACCCCAACACACACAAGTCACATAGGAGCTTTGTTTAAAAACTTTGCATGCAACGTGGCGGGCGATATGCATTCCTGTAACACATGCTAGTTTTATAGTTTGGAAAAGCCTGAATCACATCACAGAGTCAAACAGTTACAAAAAATCCCATCAGTTAGGGAAGGAGGGAACATTTCAGGCCTAATAAGACAAAAGGTTTAATAAAACTGTAGCATTATTAGCTGTTTGCTAACAGCAGCTTCAGCTTATGTTGAACTTTAGCTCCTCTTCATCTGGACTGTTTCTTGTGTATTTATGGACACGCGTCTCTGCTTTACCCAGATTCAGAGTCATGATTCTGCAGAGGAGCCTAGTTTCCAGACGGAACGGGACGGAGCAAAGCTCACACAGGAGCCGCAAGAAAACGAGCCGATGAGTCCGTGCTCATTTCATTACTGTGACGCGTTTCCAAAAAGTCAGCTCTGTAATCCCAACACGAGTTAATCTGCAGGACTACAGAGCTCTCTGTGTCGCAGGCCGTTCTGATGACTGAGCCAGCATCAGCCGGAGTCGAGTCTGCCTCGTCCGAACAGCTGACAGGCATCATCAAGGCTGCGGCTGGGAATTAACGTCTGCGTATTCCTAAATACTATTTCTGTCACAAAAGTACAGTTTCAACTGAGGCACAAAGGGATTATGGTAATAAAAAAAAAATCTCAAGCTGTATTTTCATGAACAGAGATAATTATCGTTGCTGAGGGGAGGACAATGTTTTTGCCCCTATCTGTGTGTCTGTTAGCAAAATATCTCATGAACCACTGTGTGAATTTTAATGAAACTGTCAAAAGGAATGACTGGACGTCCGCCTACAACTGATTAAAGTTTGGAGTCAAACCGACTCAATAAAACACTAAAAATGGCTGCACCTCAGTCAGTCTCCCAGATATCGGCCGGCAGTTTGGCGTGGTAGTAGCTGAGAGTGATCTGAACGCCTCACCTCTGTCGAGTGATGTCATCTGTCAGTCCAGGAACAGCGAGTAAGCCGAGCCGACATGTTACCTCTCCTACAACCCTTCCAAACAAGCCATCACTATTTCACCTCTTTTCTAACTGTCCTGTCATGACCTTTGACCTTTAGCCTGCTAACTGAGGCCTGTAGAGTCTGAGATGGAGCTCATTCCTCTGAGCATTGCACGGTCTGACCTTCGGGGTGAACTTGTGACTAATCTTTCTCTCTGTAGAACGATGGACTCTAAATGACCTTTGACCCTTCCCAGGTTGATGGGCAGCAGCAGCTGCTTCTCTGAGGTCATTGCTGATGTTAACACACACCTGGAGCTCCAGAGCAGCAGAATCTGCTGCTTTTCTGGAGGCGGACTCTCTGATGGTGATTAGTTAATCAATACATTCAATCAGCAGCTCCTGGCGGAGACCCAACACATGAATTAATTAATCTGATTCAACTCAAACAGGAATTAAGCTACCTTTACCTAAGGACAGACGTTTTGTAATCACGTCTTGATACTTCAAATTTTAAAACTGAAAAACGCGTTTTTGCGTGCAAGTGTTTGTTTGTCTGTAGCGTTAGCAAAATATCTCATGAGTCACTGGACAGATTTTAGTGAAACTGTCAGAAAGTAATAAAACAAGAAAATACAAGTTTGCATATCTTACAGGTCTGTCTTGTAAATGAGACTCCATGTCTCAGTGACATCACCTGTCTAAATAAAAGTAAATAAATAAATTTGAATACAGGTTTTTAAACAAATATTCAAACTGTCAGAGAGTAATCATGGGATGTGCTTGTATTAGTGATTAACTCTTGGAGCCACAGCTAATCAGCCTTAGCAAACACATGAACAAGTTTACAGACACTGAGCTGAAATCTGCTGTGGTAGTAGCTGAGAGTCATCCTCTACAGACTCCAAGTGCTAACAGGTCCCAGCTTTAACTTTGTTCCATCTCATTACAAGATGATCCGAGTTCAAAACGCTGGCATGAAAGACGGCAGGCGACATGCATTCCTTCAGGGAACGCGATGGAGGACGGATCTGCGTCTACATCGGGCTGCAGGTAGCGTCTGTGTGGCCTTGAACAGAGAAAATTGGCACACTGGTCAAAATAGCATCAACCCACCAGGGTGAGGTAAGAGAGCAGGAGCTGGACCTGTGACCTATTTATGTGTCGTCTCTTAAACGTGCAGCGTCACCTAATCTCTACAATCTTCACAGACAAAAAGACTGAACAGCCTACATTACTCAACGTGAAACGGCACGATTTATATTTAAACACAGATCCCTCTGTGCCGCTCCAAACAGCTGCGGCACGTCAGGGCAGGATATAATGTTCTTCCTGAGCGCATTTGCTCACATTATAACCAGAAATAAATGTTTAATAGAGACACTTTGAGTGCATTTATAGCACAAATGATTAAAACGTGGACCGGTATTCAGCTCAGCAGTGGGGGTGATCAATTATTCATTAAATGTTCCGTGGCTTCCATCAGGCCATCTGTTAAAAAAAGTCCTAATCTAAAACAAACACTTGCTTCAAAAGCAGATATTTATCTGATAAGCCTTTAAAAAACAAAAAGAAACAGGATAGACAGTGGATCTGCACTGATGCATAGAGCTAACAAGATAAAACCCTGAAGGTTTTTATAATTAATTTGTTCTTAATTCTAAAATACATCCTTGACGTGCTGCAGTAATGAAGCAAAATAAAACTTCTAATTTAATGCTTTCTCATTTTTTTCACTTTCTTTAAGAGTAAAAAAACAATTTAAACTCCCTTTTTTTATTTACAGCTGCCATGAAAGGGCGTTGGTGTCTGTTAGCGAAATATCTCACGCACCTGTGGACGGATTTCGATGAAACGCACAGGAAGTGATCGCTGATTAAAGCTTGGAGTCAAAACAATTCGATCAAGCCAATCAACCCTCACTAACTCTAAAATGGCTGTAACTAATTTTGGGTGGTAGTAGCTGAGAGTCATTCCCAACACATGCTCTGAGCGGGACGTCTCGTTATTGTCGAAGTTTGACCAAAACAGCTGATGAAAAAACTTGGATTAAAGTGGCGGGCGGCGTCCTCCATGTTTTACATGGAATATTTTTTGTGTATTTATGCGTCTCTGTGAAGACAATGAGATTATACAAACCGGGTCAAAGTGGGCTTTTAGTTCTTTTTATTTATTTACTTAAATCCTTAAATGTATTAGTTTAGTTCCTGTGACTGACAGGTGTCAGCTTGCTTTGATTTTTATTTGGGGAGCTAAAGGTGAGAGTGATTTGAAGGACTAACTGCAGCACTTATTGTTTAAAGAAATAAAATAAAACTCTGTGTAGTAATTCTTCCTGGATCCTCCTGGTAATAGGTGTAAAATAGGTGTATAATAGGTGTATATTAGGTGTATGATAGGTGTATATTAGGTGTGTATTAGGTGTGTAATAGGTGTATATTAGGTGTGTATTAGGTGTATATTAGGTGTATGATAGGTGTATATTAGGTGTGTATTAGGTGTATGATAGGTGTGTATTAGGTGTATGATAGGTGTATATTAGGTGTATATTAGGTGTGTATTAGGTGTATATTAGGTGTATATTAGGTGTATATTAGGTGTATGATAGGTGACCAGAGGCCTCCTGTCACAGCTGGACCTGTGGCTGCTGTTCGGCTCACACACACAGCTGATTGGGCCGCTTCAGGCTGGAAAATAAAACCCATTTCTGGAAAATCACGCGAGAAAAACACAACAAACGCTATTATTATTCCATTTGACCGCTTGGCGTGGTCCAAAACTGACAATCGGGCGTGACATTGTTAAAGGCTGACAACAACTTTGGCTCGTTTCCATCTTGTTAGCCCTGTGTTTTCAACAACAAGCAGCTAGCTTGTGCTAAGCTAACCAACTAACTGCTCCAGAGGCTGTATTGTGTTAGCAGGTTAGCAGGCTCCCCGGTTCGTGTGTTTCCCCCTTCCAGTGTCAGTGCAGGCAGTTTCCAGTGAACAAATAACAACAACAAAAGGGTAAATAAACAAAGATGGACGCGCTGCTGGGGGTGGATTTCAGTTTGTCGGGGATAAGAGCAACTGTCATGGGGGGGTTAGCAAGTTCGCTGTCACCCGTTTGGGAATTCCTCTGCTCATTTGTGAAACAAAGCAAGGACAGGAGAGGCAGCTCAGGCTAGATTTACCCGAACCGAACACACACACACACACACACAGAGTCAACATAATCACACACTGTATGTGTGTGTGTGTGTCTGCGGAGGACACACAGAGTGACCGATTAGAGCTGAGACCTCTCAGCTGTTTGGGACCGAGTCGGAACCGCTCCTCTAACCTTTGTAATGGACCCGCAGGTTGTTCTGCGACAGCCCGATGGAGCTGTATTTATCCTTGGGGCTCCAGGACCGGGGCAGCGGGGTCTCTTCCTCGTTCACAGCCGGGTAGAGCCGCTTCAGCCGTTCGCTCAGTTCCTGCTCGGAGTCCTGCTGGTAGTTGAAAGCTGGATCTCCTATTAACGGCAGGCTTCCCGAACCGAGCTCTGCCATTTTTGTTTTGTTTTGTTTTTTTTTTTTTTGTTTTTTTTTTAATTTTTCGGCCTTTTGGGTCGTGTCTTATTGTTGTTGGTTTGTTTCGACCCAGAGTCCGGTGTCAGTCCGCTGGAGCCGTGGGCTGAGGCAGAGAGAGGGACTGTGGGGAGAAAATAGCAGCGGTGTGTCATCCCCGGATAAGCAGCAGAATGTACTGTAGGCTGGAGCGGTGCATTCTGGGTACTGTAGTCCTGTCCGTCTGGAAGGAACTACAATTCTCCACAGCTGCCAGGGCTTCAAAATACAGCATTTAGGCATGTAAATCTTCTTTTTCTCCCCTTAAATAGTATATTTTATTTTACAACTTCAAGAGGTCAAATGTAATTATCTGATTCAATATATTAAATTACAGAATTTATGGAGAAATATTTTACTGCAGAAATCAAAACATATTTAAAGGTAATATAAGAGTAAAACATGTCATTGTGAAATACTTTTAAGGAAGTTATTTGTGAAAATTAACAAAAAAAAAAACCCAGTCTGATTTGTTTTATAAAAGTATTATTACCTACTTAGTTCTAGCTAAGCAGAATGCTTGATTTCCTGTTGCTTTTTAAATTGATTTTACTGTGCAAGTTTATTTAGTTTTTATCCTGAAATGTTTGTTTTAAGTGGTATTTTATATGAATTGAGTTCACCTGCTTTGATTATATATTTAAAACTTTGTTAGATGCTTTCGTAATTGAGGGTTGTTTTCAAAATGTGAATTAGAAACAGTGCATTTTAAATTAAGTTTTAATGATTGGTTGATTGACAACTACTAATAATAATAATGACAATGACGATGATGATGATGTATTTATAATGACAAGGTTCACAAATCATTTTAATTTTCATTACAAAAAGTTATTTTAAAGCATATTTATAATGTGTTTCATGTATTATTAAGTATATTTTTCATAATATGAACATGTTATAATCTATTTATAACTTTTGGTAAGGTTAATTCTGGGGTAAATTGCTTAAGTTACCAGCTGAAACTAAATATATTAAAGCATTTGTAGTAAATTCTGTTCCAACTAAAAAGTAAAATGTAATTTCTTTTTGATTCTATGCACATATTTTTAAAACATACTTTCAGAAAAGTATACATGTTCAAAAATTATGTATATAATAAAGCATTCATTTTTAAAATACTTTAAGAAAGTTTAGCTTTGGATATGGACAGAAAAGACTTTCATATACATTAATTTTGCAGATTTGTTTATTAAAATAACAATAACTAGAAGATAACGAACGCAAACCTCCACCAAGTCCCATTATTATTGTAATGTCATATTTGGACCAATGACATAATCATGTGACGTCATAATTGATGTCATCACTTTGTATGTTGAGGAACTGAGAGTGGAAACCTCCGCCTAGGCCTTAGGGTCATTGAGAATTTTAAATTTAATCATTTTTCCTTTGTGACAACCTAAAAATTTCCTGAAAATTTATTCAAAATCTGTTTATTACTGCTTGAGTGATTTTGTTCCCAAACAAACAAACAAACATGCTGCTGAAAACATTTACCTTCTTGGCAGGACTCAACAACATATTCAAATTGGTGTAGAATTGTTATTTTTTCAATTTCATATTTTATAGCGTATTTATATTATTAAATATAATAATAACTAATACTATTTGATATAAATACGTTAAACGTGGTATAAGTGACTTTTAGTAGCGTTAATTGCCTTTGCTTTCTGTATAAATATAAGTTTTCCCACAATTTAAAGCTGTAAATCAATCAGGCGCGCCGTGGACTACTATATGAAGACGCAGTGCGCATGCGCAGACGTCACCATGGAAACGGCGCTACAACGTTGTGTTGTGTGATGCAGCTGAGTGAGGCAAACGCGACAAAACGAAAAAGATTGAGTGATTTTTATTTTAGTTTTTAAACAATCATAGAAAAATGTTTCCACATAAAACCTTCAAATTTCATTTGTTCACACGAACACACAAACAAGTAAAAAAACATTTTATATATTGCTTTTTGTAATATGATTTTAACAACACTTACAATGTTATATATATAAATACTTGTGCTTTTTAGGTCCTTATATGACCTTATTTTGCAAAAACATTTTGACTAAACGTCAGATGAAGGACATGAATGAGAGCCAGTGTTCTTGACGTAATGCATGTCGCCAAACAAACAAAAACAAAGATGTTGTGCAACCTTTTAGCACGGTTCTTTTAATGAACAATAGTCACCACTGATGCAGAAACCAAAGGAGGAAGAGCTAACAATATAAGGCAAAGTCTAAAGAAAAACTTGCTAAACTTCATGCTTAATGAGTCGATTGTCTGGTTTTCTTTTCAGAGATACCCAGAAGAATTCAGGTGATACTTTAAACAGACGTGCTGAAACATTAACAAAATCAGGGTTAGGGTTATCTCAAGATCAGCCTTAAAAATGTTATTTTTTAAATAAGGTGGTTATCTGTTTAGCCTTTGAGACATCATTTTCTGTTTTGTTTGCCAAAGTCACAGTTTGTTTCCATTTATTTAGCTGAGTCTACAGAAAGAGTCAGATCCATCTCTCAGTTTCTGTGCTAGGCAAAAAGTGTTCAAAAACATAGTTTAAATGAGTTGTTTGCCCAAAAATATTTCAAGGAAAGTCTGTCTATTTGCAAACAAAACATACTTTTTTACAGTACTGTAAATGCATATGTATATTTTTTATATTAATAGTCAAATGCACAGTTTATAATTTACAATTTTATATCACAACGTTGTTTTCATATATCTAAAAATCAATCTAATAAAACAAGATTTTCAACAGGCTGTATAAAGACTACCATCCCCATAATGCACCGCGCCCTTACGTCTCTTGGAGCGTGCCCTCGTAGCGGAGGAGACATTGCACTGTCCGTCGTGCAGCCGGCCTCGGCGTTAGTGAGAGGTAAGTTTGTATTACTTGTTTTAAACGAGTTCTCCCACAAAATAGTGACTCGAAACACGCGCTAAAACGAAACGCGCTCGTTTAGTCGGGCATTTAAACAAATAAAACGCACCACGCCGGGGTAAATCAGCTGCTCCTCGCGGCATTCGGGCTAAATGTCGGGCACGCCTATGTGTGAGGTAGCTACTGCGGGGCTCCGGAACTGTGAGCGCGGGCCCGCGGGAGGCACCAGCACGTAGAAGGGGCTGGATATTTTTAGCATCTGGAGAGAAGACCAACGCCCGCTTGTCTGTTACCCAACGCCTGGAAAATAATTCCCGTGACGTCTAGCATTAGCTTGGGGCTAGCCGGACCACCAAACAAATTAGCTCACAAGCTAGCAGCGGCTACTTAAACTAACTGGCTGAGCAGGAGGAACTTTACTCTTATGCTGGCTTGCTTCCCTGCTCCACACGCTAGTCTGGACCCCGTTTCCTCGGGTCTGATGTGTTTGTGTCCTGTAGTTGAGCACGAGGTTCAGGGCTAATGATGTTTAGCGCGCTCGGATTGTTCCAGCAACAACCGCGTCGTTATGACGGATCACGTGACCCGTGCTGTCAGTCGTCCCGTTACTCCGCAGAGCGGTCACTAAACTTTATCTACTGTCTGCATTTTACCTTTTAAAACAGCAATAATATACTTAACTAACCTAGTAAACTCGGGTATTAGTTACTCCTAAGTTAATGCTTTGCAGAATGTGTTGATTTGTTTTTTTTTTTTCTTATTTTACTTGAAGCAAAATGAGATTTTTATGCTTTTTCATTCTAGCTTCCATCCACAAATACAAACAGTTTTCTTCTGGACCAGCTTAAATTATTCTGAAGTTATTTAATACTGGATCAGGTTGAAAAAAAACTTAAAGAAAATCCAGCTGGGGACTGGTTTGGTTCTGATTTGGACGAGAGGCATGATTTTGTCAACAAAAACAAACCTTCCTGTTTGCCAGCAAAACCTTGACTTGTAAACATGGAACATCAAGGAGAAGCTGCTTTATTTTGTTGAATAAATGATCAGCCTGATGAGGCTTTTTGTTGAGACTTTCTGAACAGTCCACAGAGGTGGAAACTGGTTCCAGGCAGTACGGACAACTAAAACATTTGTCATTTTAAATGTAAAGAAAGGAGATAAATAAATGAACAACTAGTGTATGCTATCTAAAGGTGGTGTCTCCCTGGGCTGCGAGGAGTCTGAACTTCATTCCTGAAGGACTCGAATGTCTTGCAGCTTTCTCAGCTTTCATCCACAAGTCACAGGCCTGCAGTCTTGCCTTTTGAGCTTTATCTCAAAATAGTCTCAAAGGTGTTGCCGGCGTCTATTTTCTGACAGAAAACATCCAGATCTTAAAAAAACAAAAACAAAAAACGCAAATAATAAATACTTCTTCTAATCTGCCCGTCTTCATTTCCAGCAGATAAAATCATAAATTTATGGGCAGCAGCTGAGGTGGGAATAAAACGAACCGAGGCGGGTACGATGTGCACGGCCAAGAATACAGTTCAGCAAGACGTGCACGTGAAAATAGGCTCCAAACACGACCACGTGGCCTGTTGGTCACTTGTAGTAAACACTCCAAACTCTGAAACAACTGAACATTTGCATATTTTCCTGCAAGTTTAAGGGATTTTTTTTTCTCCATCTGCTGCAGCTTAGTGAGAAACTGCTTTATTTTAAATTTAAAGTCTGAGTCCAATGTTGCCTTTTTTTCCCCGTCTTTGTTTTTAGTTCTTTATTATTTGTATTAAAGTAGTCATCATTTTTTAAAGGAGCTGCTTTGGTCACATGATAACACAAGTGTTGTTTAAAGAAATAACAGATGCTGACATTTATAAATCCACTTTATTTTAATAAATATTACTCAGCTTTGCAGACAACTTTCACCAAAACCAGCGTCTGATTGGAGCAGAGTTATCAGTGATGATGAAACATCGTCAGCAGGAAAAATGATTGAAACTCGATTAAAATGTTACGGTTATAAAACCTGCAGGTCTTAAGGCCTGGGGACAGAAGTGGTTGTGTTTTTTACCTGTTTTGTCTGACTGCCGGTGTTTTCTCCGCCCTCTCAGTGTGTTTCAGGCTGATTCAGGATGGCGGAGCAGCCTCTGTGGGAGCAGATAGGATCCAGCTTCGTGCAGCATTACTACCAAATGTTTGACAATGACAGATCACAACTCGGATCAATATATGTAGGTTTTAACTCCGCTTCTTTTTCCTGTTGTTTGTTTTGATGGCGTTAGCCACATGTGGGGCAAAAACTGTTTTATAATTTACAATCAAAATCTCAAACTCCATTTTTAGTGTCATTTGACCACTGAGGAGTTACTGACCATGCATGTTTATTCTCTAAGAATAAGGTGTCCTCACATATGATACTTTTTTATTTTTGAAGGTATAGTTATTTTTAGTTCTGTATATCTATCTGCTGATGCTTTTAAGTCATCGATCAATGATTTTGTGACAGAAACAAGGAAGCAGATCTACAGAAACGACTCCAAAAACAGAAACTCTGTTCTAAAAAATAATGCACCAATTTCAAAAACATTGAGACGATTTGTAAAACATGAATAAATGCAGAATGCAACGATGTGCAAATCTCCTAAACCCATGTTTTATTCACAGTGGAGCGAAGTAAACAGATCAAATGTTGAAACTAGGAAGTTGGACCATTTTGGAGAATAAAAAAGTAATTTTGAACCTGATGGCAGCAACTCGTCTCTTTGAAGATGTTCCAGATGTTTCCCTCTGTGGAGCATCACTTCTCCCATCATTCTGTAAACATCTGGACCTGAGGAGAGCAGCTGCTGAATGTTGTCCCATTCTGTCTGTAGAGGATTCTAGCTGTTAAACTATTTCAGACGACGATTTTGAGACGTTGCTGCTGTACTTTCTACGTTACTTTTAGTTTTTGGTTTAAATATTTTGTTTTATTGTGATTACAATATGTGTCTGAGATTTACAGATTATTGCATTTTGTTTTATTTGTGTTTTACAGAACATCCCAAGTTTGTCAAAATTTGTGTGTTTCCAGTTTTTGCTTTAAAAAGCTGGTTTTCACCTCTGTTTTGAGTAACGTGGCGAAGCTTTCGGTTATAGATTATTTTCTGTAACACGCCTCCTTCCTCCGCTTCTCCTCACAGATCGATACGTCTTGCCTTACATGGGAAGGACAGCAGTTTCAAGGGAAAACGGCAATTGTCGAGAAACTCGCTGTGAGTTTTTCTGGTAACTTATTTTAAGTGTGTGTTTAATGTGAAACTGTGGCGATGTTTTGGTAACACCAAACAAATGGATAATCTGAGGATTAGGATTAAATTGTGTCCACTCTTATCATAAAATTTGGGATAGTAAATAATCAGTTTAAAAATGGAGATTGTTTGAACTGAAGGCATTTCATCAGCTGCAGTTTTGTATGTTAATATTTAATTAGTTCAAAAATAGTTTTCATTTTGATATTAATTTAATCAGATAATGACATCTAAAATATGATGATGATGCTTGACACACTCATAAATATCAATGAGAATCTGAGTTTTTGAGTTTTAATCACAGAAAATCTTCAGTTTGTCAACAAATGTGTCAGAAAAAAGCATGAACTGCTGTGAAATCATTTTCTTCACAGAAACATCGGAAATTAAGTTTCTCTCGTCAGGGCAGAATATTTTAAAATGATTTATGGAAAGTGCATAAAAGTTAGGAAGTGGGACAGCTGTGTTCTCAGACGGCACTGCTTCAAGAAGCTGACAGAACCACACAGAGCGGGGATTACTTGAGCTTCAGTCAAGCTTTACGACACAGAGGAACCTTCAGAAATGTGAATTTACTCTTAAAATAAAACAAGTTTTAAAAAGTCACGTTAACCTGGTCATCATCTGAGACGAGCCATCACTCAGTGGAAACCTGGATCAGTTGGATCAGGATTCAGGATCTGTGTTGGAAGAAATGGACCAAAAAAGGAAAAGGAGCATCCAGACTGTCAGCAACAAGAAGTCCGAAAGTCCTGTTCTGTGATGGTTCTGGTCCTGGATCGGGGTTCTGTGATGGTTCTGGTCCTTGATCGGGGTTCTGTGATGGTTCTGGTCCTGGATCAGTTGGATCAGGATTCAGGATCTCTGTTGGAAGAAATGGACCAAAAAAGGAAAAGGAGCATCCAGACTGTCAGCAACAAGAAGTCCGAAAGTCCTGTTCTGTGATGGTTCTGGTCCTGGATCGGAATTCTGTGATGGTTCTGGACCTGGATTAGGGTTCTGATGGCAGCATTAACACAGAAAAGTCCAGCAGAGATTTTAGAGCAACGTCTGCTGCCTTCAAGGACCACATCTTTTCCAGGACATCTGAGCATTTTTCATCAAAACGAAGTAAAACCCTTTTCTGCTCACATTAGTCTGAGGAAGGAGAGGGGACGGGTTCTGGACCGACCCATGTGACGAGGACAGCCTGGTTCTGTTGGACACCGTAAGACGTGTTTGCAGGAAGATATCCACTTGATGTCCTGAGTGGCAAAACTTTTTTTAATGTTTAGACATTTTGAAATATCTTTGGTTTATGGTGTCTTTGATGAAATAATTTACTAGCAGGTTCCTCATGAATTTTTTATTTTTCCTCATTCTTTCTTATTTTGGGGTTTCAACTCAAACTGTTGAACTTGTAACAACCAGCTTCTTCTGACATTTTTACTTCTTCATATTTACTAGATATTACGAATGACTTGGGAATTATTCTGATATGTCTGAATTAATCCCACCCTTGTGTTTTTCTAGAGTCTTCCCTTTGCAAAGATTGCTCATAGTATAACAGCGCAGGATCACCAGCCGACTCCAGACAGCTGCATCTTGAGTATGGTTGTAGGACAGCTTAAAGTAAGTATTTATTCTTCAGCTATCTGCCTCCTTCCTTCCCCCAGCATCTTTATAAACAGGTCTTATTTAGAGGATTGTGATGTTTTTAAGCACTCATTTCTTCCAGAGACTCTTCTTCTGCTCTTTGATCGCCCAGTTATTAAAAAAAACACTCAGCTAGGCCGTCACTTCACTCATATACATAACAATAATGAATTGATCCAATTAGGATACCAAGTTAATGCTGTAATCAATGTTATGAAAATAAATCGGGTAAAACACGCCTGCTGTTGATGTGGCAAAGCTCTGAAAGTTTTAACTCTAAACTGGAGAAGTTTCAGTTCTAACAGCGTTTCTTAACGAGACAAAACCAAATAAATGTTGTTTTTATTAAATATGTTCTGATATACAAACATAAACTAATGAAATAAATCTAAAAAATGGGATATTCATCTAATCTGGGCATAATAATAATAAAGATAAATTCATATTGAAAAGAAATTCACTAAGTAAGAAACAAAACCTGCACATTTTTCTCACATCGGTGGTTGTCTTTAAATTAAAAACTTGATTTCTCAGAGACCACGTTGACGTTTTTCAGGCAAACGGCAGCTTTCAGAAAGTAATTCTGCTGGTGATAGAAACCAGAAACGCTGAGATCCCTCCAAGTGAAAAAGCCGATCTGAACCGCCCAGCCCTGCTCGTAATAACCTGTTTAGTTCAACACGTTTCCATGGTGATCCAGCTGCGATTAAATGGGATCATTTGTGATATTAAAATCTAGCTGAACACACCTCCGGACCTCCAGTCTACTTGTGGTGAATTGAATTTGATGTTTGAAACCTCCTCCTGATCCGTCTCTGTTGTATTTGTGTCCTCGTTTCTCTGCAGGTAGATGAAGACCCGATCATGGGTTTTCATCAGAGTTTCATCCTGAAGAACATTAGCGAAGCTTGGGTGTGCACCAATGACATGTTCAGGCTGGCCATTCACAACTTTGGTTAGGCTGCCTGTTCGCGCCGGCGGGCAGGGGCAGCCTTAATGAAGGGTACTGTGAGATGAAGTGTGGAGGACGGCGAGAAGAAGCTGCACTCGTCCCTCCCCTCCTGCCGTCTCATTTACGCCAGTTTGACAAACAAACACCGGATTCTAGATGTCAATCACCGAACCTCGTCCAGGTGGTCCATCCCTCCCCCTCCTCAGCCCAGCAAGTAGAACTGCGACACGTTTCTTTGCTGAGAGCCGGCTGACCAATCAGATGCCCCTGTCTGCCACTCTGCTGATCTGCATGACGCTGGGAGCCCCTCATTCAAAAAACAAACAAAACAAAACTCCACATTCAAGCCACCAGAAGGACAAACAGCTGATCGACGCCATTAACTCATTCATGCTCCGTTCTTCTGTCATTCTAACCCACTCTGCTGTCGACTCGGTTCTGTTAGCACTGCTGTTGACTGGTTTGTAGCTCCATGTTCAGGCTCAGTCTTGTTTCTTCAGTTTCAGTTTACTGGTTTTTGTTTTTAGATGCTGTCCGTGTTTACTTTAGCTTGTGTTGAATTCAGTTTTATCTTCCGTCTACACAGTGGTTAACTTTGCCGTGTTCCTCTCTCTGTCCTGCAAACCGAAGGATAACAGGACAAAGGTTCTTATTTTCTCTGATTCTGCATCTTTTATTTCTTCTTCACACACGTCTGGCAGTTAACATGGACTACAGCCATGATACAAAATAAAACCTGGACATTTTTCTTAATTGTGTGGTCTCCATATCATTTTCTGGGTATTTTATAGTTGGGCGCCACATTTATTTCTGCCTGTTTGTTGGTTTTGTTCGACCAAATGTGGTTAACAAATGAGTTTCACGGTTGATATAAATTTGTATATGTTCCCATAAAAGTTTTAAGGTTTACTAAGTAAAGCATCAGTTTGTCAGATGTTTTAGCTTGACAACCAAAGGTTATTGCATAGCTCATCATCTAAAACTGTCCATACTCTGTTAAAGATAACCAGTTTATCTCACACAGCAGCTGCTGCCTCTGGGTTTGTGAGGTATTTTCTGCAGCATGTTTTACAGTAACTTAAACAAGCCACGGGTCGTTCACTTTGTGACGAAATCAGCTGAAGCTGTAACCCTAAAAGGTGCTGCAGCACTTTGTTGGACCCTAATTTAAACAAATTAATTTAATTTGTAAATTTGTTGCAATGAAGGAGACTCGACTGACTGGGTTTAAAAAATTAATGTTGAAATTTAAAGGCATGAGAGTGATTTAAAATGTATATTTACAGCACACCATTCTGTCAGATAAATATTCTTTAACATTTTCCAAGTTTTGGGGTCTTTTGGTGTGAAGACAGAGTTGTGAGATTACAGGAAAGGGTAGCTAGAAGCTAAACGATAGCTGAAATGACAGAAACAGCTAGTTTGCTGAAGCAGATTTTGAAGAGAATGTTTTTAAAGGAATTGAAAAGATCTCAATGTATTTATTTGAGGATAATATTTGTACATGAAGTTAAATAATTTGAAACATGTAAAAGTTGGAAAAACCAAAAGTCAGAGCACCCATCTCCTAAAATAAAATAAAAACAATAATAGTTCAACGCTTTTTCACCGTACAGTGTTTATATTTTGAGTGGAAAATGCAAAGTTTCTATCATTATGAGGTAGGAACTAATGACCGGACACACGGAAGAGTCGGAACGCAAAGTGGTGCGGACAAAGCGGAAGTTTAGCCGGTTGCTGTTGGTGAATGGTGACAGCGTCTCATCATACAGAAAATAATTTCCCCCCACAGTGTTAACCCAGTCTCCCCTTTCCCTTGCCCATGGCGTCGAATTCTAATATAGATATCGAGGGGGCCACCCAGCATCTCCGGGACATCCTGAAGCTCGACCGACCGGGGAGCAGCGCCGGTAAGTTGGAATGAAAAAGTGGCTGCGCTGATTTAGGCCGCGCGGCGGCTAACAGGCTAGCAGGCTACATCCATAAATGTGTTATTTACTGAGAGCGGAATAACCCCGCGGATTTTTTACGTGTCGCCCGCCTAAACACCACTCCCGGGGAAGCTGTTGAGATAACAGTAAATATTTCCTCCGCAGAAGAGCGGATTAGTTCGCGTTTGGCGCTGATTGCGTCGCCCCGGGAGCGTTAGCTTGTCTGTCTGTTTCTGGTGGAGAAAATCTGCTTCGTCTGCTGTTAGCCGGCAGTTTTTAAAATTTTATTCCTGGGTTTTTATTTTGGGCTGAATGGCGTTTAACCTCTTTATGGAGTATTCTCCCGGAGCTGTAACCAGAAACATCACAGGAGGAGGTCAGCACTTCGGGATTCTTTAGATTTGTGTCGCTTTTTTCTCGTAGCAACTTCAGCCCTGAAATACTCTGTCATATGAACAGTATTTGCAGTAATAATACTTTATTAGTTACTCTAACCATTCAGGGGACGTTGATGAAATAAATACTCTAAGGTTGCAAATATGGAGAAACTGAAAGTGGAAGAGGCTTGTGAACCAAACTAATAGTTTATTAAACAAAGAGCCTCATCAACTATTATATTATATTTACTCATTTATGACCAGTGTTTTTTATTTTTTGTTATACTTGAGGCTAAATACTTTGACTTTTTAAATTATTATAATTTTTTTAACATTGATTAGATTTCTGTAGAGACCTCAGATCACCTGATGATTTCTGACCCATGTTGGGGTCCCAACAGCTACTTTGGAAACTTCTGCTCCAGCAGTTTCTTTTGGACTTTCATCATCATGTAAAATAAAAGACTAATTACAGACTAAGTGGCAAATCATAAAATACTACCTGCCTGGGTAATAACAACAAGAAAAACTTTATTTTGGTGAAGACGTGTGTTCTTCAGTAAACACAAACAGTTAATTTTGGTTACAACTTATTTGAAAATATCTTGTTCTTGTTTTAGCCACTGTTTCACAATTTCAGCTCTTAAGTTTTGGCGCTGCAGTTTCAGACTGTGAACCCTTGGGAGGAGAAAACCTGGTCCCTCAGTACGTGTAAGGTAGTCTCTTTACCTTTTTGTTTTCTTGAGGACGGACAGTTTTGTTAAAGCTGCTGAAGCAACCCCGGCTCAAAACGCTGCCTTCACAGGCTTGTACCTTCATCCCGTAAAGATGCTTCCATCATCATGGGTGAACCTGAACTCATCAGACCACATGGCCTGTTTCTGTTCCTTCAAAGTCCAGTTTTTGTTTCCCAGTGATCAGTTTCTTTTCCAAACTAGACATGACCAAGTTATTTATAAAAGATGTCTTATTGGCTCTCTAGGGTAAAAGGTAAAGAATCACTGTCATTTTATCAGTGAAACATATTTTACTTTTTGTCCAGTCCTGGTCCTGGAGGGCCACCATACTGCAGATTTCAGGTGTTTCTCTGCTGCGATACACCTGATCTGAATGACTGAGTGATTAACGAGCTGCTGCAGAACCTGAAGAGCTGCTGAGGAGCAGAGAAACATCTAAAACTTGCAGGGTGGTGGACCTCCAGGTCCAGGACTGGTTTATACACTCAAAACAGCATGGAAATGTTTTTATTAAGGTTTCGTCACATTTTCAAATCAAATATTAATTCAAAAGCTGTGCTGCAGCTGCTGCTTTGTTTCCCAGCAAATTAAAACCTTTTTAAATGAATGATGATTTAAAGCAGGGGTGTCAGACTTCAGTCCTTGAGGCTCTGCTGTCCTGGAGGGTTTAGGTTTTCCTGCTCCGACACACCTGATTCAAATGGTTTAATTACCTCCTCACCAAATCATCAGGTTCTCCAGAAGCACGCCCAGAAGTCATTCATTTAAAGCAGACGTTTTAAAGCAAGAACACATCTAAAACGAGCAGGAGAGCGGCCCCCCGAGGAACAGGGTTTTACACACTTAGCCTAAAGCCTCACAGCTGTTTGAGTCAGATTCTCACTGGGCTGCAGCTACTGGTGACGAGTTGGTGGTCAGCATTCATGAGCCAATCTCTAAATGTTCGCAGCGCTGTCTCAACTTCCTCGCCTGAGTCTCAGAGGCTCACAAGTTTCTCACTTGAACTTTGAACATGTTTAAAGAATGTGTGCAACAGATTCTCTCCTAAAATCCTCACAGTGTCGTCTCAAGTGTTTCAGTCCATCTTGAAGGCTGGGGCTGTATTGTGACTCTGACAGGAAACATCTGAAGCTACGGCCTGAATGTCCAGGTCTAAAAACCAAACTAATCATAAAATAAAAAGGTCCAAATCTGCCCATTTTCATTTAAAAGTGTCCTCCAGTAGATTAAATCATAAATGTGGGGGTGGCTGCTGAGATAGATTGGATGTGGGCAACAGAATAATCTCCTAAAATGCAGTTTTTCAAACTGTGAACACAAATATTTGCCAAAGAAAATGCAGCCTGCTGATTGATTGGTTGCAAACGCTCACATTTCATGAGACCTGAAATGAAAATCTGTCCATTTTCTCACAACTTTGCGTCTCCAGCTAGTTTCCAGCTGTCACAGATTTTACTTTCAGCTTCAAATCTGAGTTATTTTTATAAATGTGAATGTAAAACTATCAGTTCTTAAATTGTTTTAAGTCACACAGAAAGTTAAACCTTGAATATATTCTCCTTTTTAAACCTCTGGTCATTTGTTTTTCAACTTGACCCTCAAACAGTTTTTTATTTTTGGAAATGTCGACCTCTCTCCAAATAAACCTTCACTTTAAGCCCTGTTGGACATGATTAATTTCCCAGATGATTACTAAAATAATTGCCCTGCTGCTGAACTCTTTTACAGGATATTCACATGTGGTGTCTGGAGATGATTTTATTTAAAAAATCAGAATTATGAACTGAATTAACAGTTTTATAGTTATTTTATTATCAGTTCATGTGTTTGGACTTTATTAAGATTATTATGAGATGATACTTATCTTAAAGCAAATAATTAACTGTTTGTTTCTGTTAAATTTAATACTATCAAGGGGAACTCGGTGAATAAGAAAGTTTGTTTTATTTCTACAATTAGAATGAGTTCGACTGATGATTGTAAGAGACAGTGGCATCTAAAAAGCTTTGCTACTGTTTGAGTTTATTTCTTAATGTAAAAGTATTCAGAAAGAGCTGCTTCAGTGGTAATATTTAGGCCCGAGCAGCGACAGCGCTGCGAAGGCCTATTGTATTTCGTGGAATTCTTATTCTTATTATTCTTTTCCCCCCGAGATCGCAAATTTGAGGGCTTTAACATACTCAAAAACTCACCAAACTTCACGGAAAGTTG
>NC_051440.1:26033540-26053013 GCF_001649575.2 Kryptolebias marmoratus | reverse complement strand
AAGGTCGCAACAGCACACATGCTCTAACACTAGAACCGTTCAACGTAGGAAGGTGAAACTTCAGAACAAGCAACAGGAGTCATAACGATCCACACTGAAGGCGATTTCGGACGTTTGCCCAAAGCGCCACCTAGTGAACGGTGCGGGAAGTGCGTGAGAAATGCGCGGGAAGTGCGCCAGAGCGTAGAGGGCGGTCGCCAGGGTTCCCGCGGTCGCAATAGGCCGAAGCGGCGCTGAGCTGCGAGGGCCGTCCAACGCTGCTTGCAGCTTTAATTATCTTTACAGCTGAATAAATACAGGGATATGCAGCAACAGAGGCTTATAATAAATGTTGTAAGTTTTTGCTTAATTAAATCCAATAAAATGTTAACTTTAAGACAGTAAGTTAGCAGCATTATCTCCTACAGTATAGATATGCAAATCAGAAGAATGTCAGATGAAACCCGAGCCTATTTCAGAACAACAGAACAAATCTGGTTTACAGTTTGTTTCTGACTCTTCGTCTTCCTCAGACTCTCAGCCAAGTGACGGTCAGAGAAAACTCTCCTTCAATGGGGAGCTGAACGGTTTGCTGGGAGCGGGGCTGTTAGGAAGCGCCGATCGGTCAGCCATGTCGGAATCTACCAGACCCATCTCCACGGACATCAGCATCCTTCAGGAGAGCCAGAGGATGTGAGTAAATCCTATAAATCAGCCTCCCGGCCGTCTGAATGCGGCGTGTTTCTAAAACCCGACCTGTGCTGCGTTTCCAGCTGCCTTACTGGTGACGATGGGACCACCTGCATCCCCATCACCTCCAACAACGTGGAGATTGTGGCGAGTCAGGACTCCAGCATCAGCAGCAAGGCACGAGGGAGCAACAAGGTAAGGCGCAGAAACAGCCCTGTTGTAGGAGGAAATCACTTCATGCCTCAGTAAGGAAACGTTTGTGTGTTTCTTACTCTAATTCAGGTTAAGATTCAGCCTGTTGCCAAGTACGACTGGGAACACAAGTATTATTACGGCCGACTGATCGCCGTGTGCAACTCCTTCCTGGCTTACGCCATCAAAGGTGAGCCCTGCAGGAAATATGACTCGTTTCAGGCAGAATCCACACATCAGATAAACACAAACTATTAGGATATTTGTTTGCTCTTTTCAGGGTTTCTGCAGGGTCTTAAATGTAATATTCTCAATCTTAACTTTGTCCAGATTTTCCATTAGTTTGCATCCTGAACTTATATGTTCTTTCATTGTTTAATAAATTCAGACAACCAAAGGTTTTCTTTCCCTCCTTTCAGGAGCCAACAACCACGCCATGATTCGTGTTCTGAGTTTGGATTTTAACGAGCGCACCCTGCTGAAGGGGTTCACGGGGGCCGTCACGGACCTGGCTTTCGCCCACCTCGACTCGTCTCTGCTGGGTTGCGTTGACGAGGCGGGAAACCTGATGGTTTGGCAGCTCACTTTCACTGGCAACAAAATCCTGTATCCTGACATGTGGAGGGGTGACGTTACAACCATCATCGCTGTTTGGGTCTCATATCATCTCTGTAGGCACTAAAAGCCATTTTTACCATCTCTGCTAAAGTAAAGAGCCACAGATTGGCATTTTTCTTTAAGTATCAGGCAAAAAAAAGAATAAACTATGCAAGAAAATAACTTTCTTTTAGAAAACCATGTCGGCTTATTTCAGTTCTTTTCATATTTATAGAAAATAAATAAAATAAGCGGTTCACTCAGAAATGAAGCGTGTTTTTAAAGAGGGAACCTAAAACCAGACGGGTTTATTGTTTATTTAAGGGCCTGAATCTTTATTTACCTGAACTGTTTTCAAGTTTTATTAGAAGCAGGTTTTTATTTCTGTTTGTCTCTTTGTTGTAAGAAGGACACCAGATTTTATTAGTTTAAAATCTAATTGTTGAAAGATGTAAATCCTTTGGTGGATTTGGAGAGCAGTCGCACTGTGACAGGAAGTTGGGCGTAAAACGGCTCCGGTTTAGTTCATATTTAGCTGATTCTGGTAGAGAAACGCTGCAGAGCTTGTTCAGTTTGATTCAAATGTCGACAAATGTCTGCAACAATAAAACAACCCAATATATTCGTATTGTTAGTGGATTTTTGCTGCAGAAATTTCACACACATATTGAAAATCTGGCCAGGTGAGCTGCTCCAACTGCTCTCAGCTGTTGGTAGATTAAATCTAAAAATGATTCAGGTTCAAGTCGGGTTTAAGTCAGAGTTCCAAAGAGCCACAGGTTCAGATAACCACTCGGTACAACCTGAACTGGGTTTGGTCTTCATCTTTCTGGTGTTTGTTGTCCCCAGTCTTCCTTAACTCCAGTTCCCCTCAGAGATCAGATCGTGGTGCACATCCAGCGCCCGGAGAACACGCCGCTGAACTCCCACCGCCGCCTCGTGTGGTGCCCGTTCATCCTGGACGACAACGAGGAGAACCAGGACGACGCCAGCCAGACTTTGGCCCTCCTGCATGAAGACAGGGTATCAGTGATTTACTGAAGGAAAATCCACATTAGACTTCAAATAGGGAGTAGAAATCAACTTTAGGATGAATTCCTGAAAGAGTAGAAACTATAGAAATCCCACAGACCAGTAAAAATATAACAAATGAAGAGCATTAAGTTAAAAGTGGGTGATTTTTAGTTACACAAAAACATCCGTTTCATTGTTTTTATTCCACACACAGATAAAAGCAAACATTTGATTTCTGATCTCCGGTTTAGGCAGAGGTTTGGGATCTGGAGGTGTTGAGGGCCAACAACAGCAGCTGGCCTGTCGACGCCACTGAGCTGAAAGAAGGTCTCATCACCATCAAGGGCCACACCAAGGTGGGACAAAGTAATATTAAAGCACAGTATTGTTATTCTTCTTTGTGTGAGGCAGTATTGATGTTGTAATTAATTAAATTAGATTTTCTGCCCCAAACAATGCGTCTCTGTGGCTGTTTATGGCTGATCTGAGGTCATTTTAAAACACAGTTGAGCCTTAAAACAAACTTAAAAGAACGTAGCATTCAGAGTATGTGTTGGGGGTCTCAGCTTTGTGTTTTCTAAGGTTGATTAGCCATGGCGGCCATCTTGATCACTCACCTTTCACATCAGCGTGCAATAAAAAAATCACGTTTTTATGCTGCAGTTTCTGTTCTTGCCAGCTTGAAGGCACACGTCTGTGTGTTTTGTTGATTATTAATTAGACAAATATGCTGTGATTTCAGGATTCTTTATTAAACACGGTACTGATTGTTGCAGATCTGTGATGTGTGGACTCGGGTCGCTTTTAGAGAAGCACCTGGTGGGTCGACTGGACCCGGTCCTTAAAGAGTAAAATAATTACTTCCTGATTTTTTTGCAGCATGTAGAAAAGCTCACATACAGTATGTAGAAATGTAAGAACATAACTGGAGTGATTGAATGAAACTCATCATTATTTTGTGGTAATTTTACAGTTCTAAAATGTTTGGAACTGTAGCCACCACGGTGGGGGTCAAGGGACAACGGAGGGAGAGGACTTTACTGCTCTGATGAGATAAAAACAGAAGTCAGAGAGGGATAAATTAATAATTCCTGTAGAGGTTACAAAAAGCTCTTTGTTTTTTTTGCAGATTAGCAGCATTTGTATGATTCAAACTATCATTAGTCGTGAGTTTCTTTGACTTTTATTTTGTGAATCAAAAGCTGGAAAGTTTAGGAGCCGTAAAACAAGCTCTTCTGGTGTTCAGGTTTCAAATCAGAGAGCAGGGATCACTTCCTGTCTGCTAACAGCCGGCGGTGATGGTGGGATGCTGTTGTAGATTCCTCCCACATCTGATCTGTATGTTTGTCCCTCCAGAGAGTCAGCGAAGGAGCTTTGTCTCCTGATGGAACTGTGTTGGCCACAGCCAGCCATGATGGATACATCAAGTTCTGGCAGATCTACATAGAAGGAGGACAGGACAAGCCCAGGTGAGCAAGCAGGTCATCAGCTGTGGATCCTGGATGGGAAGGATGTTTGTTTTTAGCTCTGTTTTCTGTTGTCCAGATGTCTTCACGAGCTGCGGCCGCACGGAAGACGTCCCCTCTCCTGTCTCCTGTTCTGTGACAACCACAAGAGGCAGGATCCAGAGTGAGCGCAGCTGAAAACCACGACACGCACGCCTTCATCCCAGGCGCCGTTCGCCTTTCCCTCACTTCTGCTCCTTTCTGCTTGCAGGGTTCCTTTCTGGAGGTTTCTGATAACCGGAGCGGACCAGAACCAGGAGCTGAAGATGTGGTGCACCGTTTCCTGGACCTGCTTACAGACCATCAGGTTCTCCCCTTTGGTTTATCATTTTAACTCGAAAGCGTTTTTCTTATCTTTCATGGTTTGGGATTTGGTGACTCTGGGAAGCTGCTGAGCTGCAGCGGTTTGATGTTTTTTTTGTTTCGTCCAGATGAATGTTAGATGTTACTGCAAACCATCGAGTTTTTGAACAAAAAGTCACTTTTAACATAATTATATCTGGTTGTTGCTGCGTGACCAGTTTTACTTTCATATGAAGAGATTCTGAGCTGATTTTTTTATTTCACCTATCAGATATGTATGTTTTTCTTTACATCGCCTCAGAAAGGTTGTAAAAACTGTTGGTTGTTGTTTTTGTTCTCTCAGGTTCTCTCCAGATCCGCTGACCTCATCGGTTCTGCCGAGTCTGAAGGCCAGTTTGGATCTTTCTGCTGAATATCTGATTCTCACAGACGTGCAGAGAAAGGTTGGTGCGGCGTTCTCAGCTGTGTGTGTCCACTCACCTGTCCCTTAGGTGTTTGTCTCTGATGTCCCCGAGTCTGTCCTCTGCCAGGTCCTGTACGTGATGGAGCTGCGGCAGGACCTGGAGAAGGGAAAAGCCAGTTTCACGGCGGTGTCGGAGTTCCTGCTCACCCACCCTGTGCTCAGCTTCGGGGTGCGGGACGTCACCCTCAGCCGCCTGCGGCACACCGAGGTCCTCCCCGCAGAGGAAGAAAGCGAGAGCCTGTCCGCAGGTGATCCGTGCACGGAAACCCAATTTCACACCTAAATTAGGAGTAAACTGTTTAACTCGTGTTCTTCGTGGTTTGAAATGTTTCAAATAAAACAGTTTCCTGTAGTTCAGGGTTCCTGCAGAGTCTTGAAAAGTCTGAAATTTAGTATTTTCCAAGTTGTTTGTTTCAATCTTTTAAAATGTTAATTATATATAAAAGGCAGATATATTTAACATAACAGCCAGCAAAAACAACTTTTACAAGTAATATTTAAACTTAAACATAAATTTCTTGCAGCAGAAGGAAGTCGTTTCTCCTCCCAAAAGGCACTAAATTATTTATTAGTCAAATGTTTTGATCATTGTAGACTTTTTTTTTTACATTAGGTTTTAGAAGTTATCATAATTTTATATCTTTTACAGCTTGTAGCTTTATATAAAAATGTTTCTAATCTCTCATTAATCAAACGATATTAATGATTCAGTTTGTGTTTTTAATCACATCTTAATAATCTTATCTGTAAATCAAATCTCACTCAACGAGCCGCGTTTCTAGTTTAATTAAATATGAAATATGTCTTTTAGGTTTTAATTCTGACATTAAGTTAGTTGATATAAGAGCTCATTGGATGATTTATGTCTGTCAGACTAGAAAGAGTTTAAAAATCAACAATAAGTCTGATGTTTCCTCTCTCCCACGTCTGAACCTGACAGCAGATCAGTTTGTGATAAATTAAGAGTACAAATATAATTTTCTATAAACCTTTTTTGTTGTTTATGTTCGTTTCTGAAGAAGCTCCAACCTTTTTGCTCTCAGGTTATGAAGTAGAGAGAAGTCGAAACCTCAGAGGAAAGAGAGTTTAAAATTAAATATTAAATCTAGATTTATGTTTTGTCCTCCAGAGGGCGCCCAAGGACCCGCAGAGTCCAAATCTGGGATCCAGATTCAGCTCTACTGTGTTCACACCAAGTAAGTTTTCATGTTCCTGTGGATGTCAGAGTAACAAAGTCAAGCTGAATTATTCCAACATAAATAAAACTGTGAGGAGAAGTTTTAGGTGATTTGATGCAGTGGCTCGTATTCCTGATTTAATCTGCAGCTGTCGAGCTGAAACGAGCTGTTTCCTCCTCCTGTTCTTGTTGGAAAGAGTTTCTGTTTCTGCAGAAATGAATCCAGCTGTGGTTCTTGTTGACAGCAGTAAACAGGAAGAAAACCGAAGCAGATGTTTGAATATATGAGTCTGAAACAGAAGCTGTTTTCACACAAGCTCTGCAGCCCTGAAGTTACACTCGTGTTCAGAACATTTTCTCTGGATTTCTTGCTATTTGCTCGAGTTCCCCGGTGTTTTTTTTATTTTCCACATCAATACTTTCTGCCTCCGGTGCAGCCGGCTCAGATAATCACCTGGACTACTTTTTGTTTTTGAATCTTTTTACTGAAGCTCTTGTATTCTTAGGGTCTGGAGGAAGTTTGGGTTTAATTCTTTTGTGTTTATGTTTGGAAAAACCAGCTCAGATTGGGTTGTTTTTAAATCTGTTCTGCTTGTGTCTTCAGGAGTTTGCAGGACGTTCAGATCTGGTTTCAGCCCAACTTGGGATCCAACTCAGGAGGATTTCTTCATCGCTCCGATTCCCAGGATGGTTTGGGTAAGTTAACAAGTTTCAGGTCAAGAGAAAATGCTGATTTAAAAGATAAATCAAAGTCAGCCTTTTAGTTTATAAAGCTTTTTGAATAAATGTAAATCAAATGAGCAAAATATACTAAACTCTCAGTGGAAACTGTCTTAAAATCTTAATATCTGTAGCATCAGCATCACAGACACAAACTGCATGCAAAGATTACTCATTTGTCTGTGAAATGCTCACGGACTGAGTTGGGAATGATGGACGGTGCAGAGCGGCCATTTTCTTACCTCCACGTTTCGCCTCACATCTGAAGTGCTCTCGTATTTTGTCTTTGCAGCAGCGTTTTCAGATCATCTCACCGACCAGAGCTCCGACAAGGAATCTGGAAGTGGCTCGCAGACGGACCTCAGAAAAATCCCGCCGCTTCCCGCTCCCTCCGACTTCCTGTCAAACGTGGCGACCGGCGGCGGCGCGATGCCCAAACTGATGACTCCAGATGCCTTCATGACGCCGAGCACTTCGGTACGGACGTTTTTTACTTAAAGGAAGAGAACGACAGGAGCTCATAGTGTTATTCTGTTAAAGCCTCATGAAGCTTTACTTAATAAGCTCAAATACTGCAGATCATACTTTAAAAAACAATCTCTTCTGATTTTGTGCACTTTAAGATTGGAACCAGATTATAATTCCTACCCCTGTAATCACGCTGTCATCCTGCAGGTCCCGGCGTCTCCCGGTAGCAGCGCCAGCAGCCTGACCATCGTGACCGCCATCAGCAGCAACTCGGACTCTACTAACAGGTCCGATTTTCTGTGAGCAAACAGGCGAATTAATCACTGTAGTCTCACAGACTCTGCATGTTTGCCACCGGCGAGGCATGCAGCTGCGTTTTAAGCTGCCAGTTTTTGAAAATCAAAACTTATTTTTGCCGTCAAAGCTTGCAGAACTGAATTCTAGGCCATGCACGTTATTTTGTTGCCCACATCATACCGGGTATAACCCGCCTCAGCCCGTTTTGTACCAACCTCTGCAGCCAACCCTTCGTGGAACTGTAGACAGCTTTAATGAGATGGTTTTGCACTGTAGATAATTTTCTCTTGACGAGCTGCTGATCATCAGCGTGTTTGTGTTTCCACACGTCTCTTCCTGTGTGCAGAGCGATGGACGACGTGAGTCAGAGTCCCATCAGAGGAGACAACAACAGCAGCAGCTTGGGACACTCGGCCTCCAGCAGCAGCCCGAGAGCTGCTTCTGCCGTGCTGCTGCCCGGACTCGAGAGCCTGCCGGTAAGGTCCCACACCCCCCACGGCCTCTCCTCACACCTCAGTCAGGCTGGAAATCAGAACTGGGCTCTTCTGAATCTATTGGAATAAAAGGGAGTTTCTCACCAATAGAGACTTCCTGAACGTATTATAGGCTGCCAGTTAGCAAATAAATGATACATTCCTGCCTGTTTACACTGTGCCACAATAGAAAGAACTCAGAATCTTGTTCTTGGTTTCCAGTCGTTGGGGTCTCCTACTGGTCCTCTGGCTCTTGACAGTCCTCAGATCCTGGATTCTCCCCTCCTGCCGCCCCTGGCCTCTCCGACCAGAGCCCGCTCCCCGGATGTCATCTCCTCGGCCTCCACGGCTCTGTCCCAGGACATGCCGGAGATCGCCTCGCAGACCCTGCAGCTCCAGAGGGGACACGTGTCCGGTCTGGAGACCTTACCCCTCTCTGCCCTTCAGACGGACAGCATGGCGTCTGCAGCTTCTGCTCTGCACCTGCTGACCTCACCGCGCTCCGCCGGCAGCAACAGGTAAGCGTTTCATGACTCATTCACATCTTATCCATTCTGTATCATGTTTCTTTTTAAAAAGCGATGATATTTTCTCTCGCAGCTTGGTGCCCCTCGAACTGGGAGGCGCAGACGTGCCGGTGAGCGGGGCAGCAGAGGCAGAGCCCAGGCTCAGCAACCAGCCGTCTCTTCTGGAGAACGCCCTGTCGCAGGAGAACCCCGGGGCAGCCGGAGGCTCCTCGGACGGTAACATCAGCCACACGCCGTGGCCGGCCGCCCCGGACATCACCAGAGAAACCAGGAACAGTCTCAGGGACAACGGTCTGGGGGACTGGTCAGTAACCGCTCTGAAAACATTTGAACATTTCTCTAAAGATTAGAAGACTTAGTTCATGGTTTTAGGGTTCATGGATGGCAGTGAGGCGTTAACATTGATCCAGATGTTAAGAAGGAAATCAGCACCTTTGCAGCAATTCTGGAAGTCCAAAGAAAAGTAAATTTTTCCCAGTGATTAATAAACGTGTGGATGAGGGCGAGTCTTCCCCTAAAACAAGCTGCATGAAGTCAGGAGGAGCATCCTGTAAAAACCGTCATAGTTTCTGTCTTCAAGAGGATTCTTGTTGGCAAAACTGGTATCATAGGAATTAAAAATGCTTTAATGTCTTAAAAACACTCAACAAAATGCATCTAATTCACTGAATCATGTCTTCCACTAGTTTTACAACAATAAAACCAAATATCTTTGACCTTTCAATCAGTTTATTATCAGTTTGTTGCAGCAATATGAGGAGAATTAAAGAAAAGTTTCAACCCTGTGAAGATTACATGATTGCCCGCCTCCTACAGAGGCGTTGTTGCCTGTCTGTTAGCAAAATATCTCAGGGACCACTGGGCAGATTTCAATGAAAGTCTGAGGAAGAACTCATTCGTTTGGCGGTACTTTTACTATAAAAGTACGTCCTGAAGTACTGCCGGGGTTTTACTGAGGAAAGCTGATGTGTTGTAGTTCTGGGCATCTTTCAAAGTGTCTTCAGTTCGTGGGACTTTATTCTGTCTGATGAATCCTAGTTTACTTGTTTGTGTTTCAGTTCGAGGGAGGAGTCTCAGGAGAGACACCTGAGCTCACCGTACCACCGCCGCTCCTATCACCTCCCGCAAAGCGACAGTCAGGACGCTGCAGCCGAGCAGAGGTAACCCAGACCCCCTCAGGCTGCGCTCAGGACGTCCTTAAAGTTTATTACACTTCATCTCTTTATTTCTGCTTCTCTCAGCGACCCTGATGACGAGATCTCCAGTCTGGCTTCGTCTTCTGGGAACTGTGGCTCCCGCTCCTCTCACAGAATACCCGTCAAAGACTGGAAGTCCTCGCCGCGAGGCTCGCCGAAGCTCAAGAGGAAGGTCAAGAAAGATGACGGGTGAGGACATGAAGATCATCTCAGCTGCCAGGATGACACTTTATCTTGTTTTTTATTCTGTTTGTTTGGTGGAAATACAGAATTTAAGTCTTTAAAATGATGGTGCAGAACTGTTTTATGTGTTTATTCTTGATGAGTTGTGATGATGCTGGAAGCTCTTTAAGTACTGACAAACAGAAGAATGTAATTATTTACACAAAACTTTATTTTTGTTTTCTTTGCAGTGAATTTTCTCAGTCCAGACACATGGATCCTGGACAGGTAAGATGCTTACAGAAGATCAGTGCAGTTTGTCTCTGTGTACATTTACTACCACAGTATGAGTACAGTTTTACTTCAGCTCAGTCAGAAAGTATTCCGAGTGTTCGTACTGTGTTTGCTTGTTCTCCTGCACTGATAAAAAGTAAACATGTAAGGAACCAGCGTTCTGGGGGGCCTTCAGCAGCTCGGGGGGCTGGTCTTGTAGTCCTGAGGCTGCAGGTGTAAAACTACACCCCTGCAGAAGGAAACAACACTGGAATCAGCATTAACGTTGCTAAGAGCCGTGTTTTTCCTGCGTAGTTCTAACCAGAATACCTCAAACTGTATCCATTAATAATTATTAGAGAGGTAGAGAGGTATTGTTCAATGTCCTCGTGATCAGTCGGTGCGAGAAACAAATGCTGATGTTTCGTGTCTTAACTCTGCAGTTTAATGCAGAAGCTCAGGACGAGTTGCTGATGCTGCTGCGCACCCAGCAGAGGGAGCTAACCGAACTGTCGGCGCTGGTTGAGACCATGCCTGGTACCATCATGGCTCAGGTGGAGCATTTGCTGCTAAAACACCAGGAACAGGAGCGTATCCTTCAGTCCATTTCAGCCCGAAGGGCCGAAAGGTTAAAGTTCAGCCTGTGTTTTGACCGGTCGTGTTCCCCTGAGCCTTGACTCGTCCCGACCTCAGACCGCAGACTGGATCGAGTCCTGGCGGAGAGTCAGAACCATCAGCAGCGGCTTCAGGAGCAGCTCGGCCAGCAGCTCGGCCACGCCCTCAGCTCGGCGCTGACCAACAGGATGGACAAAGTGCTGCGAGACGAGCTGAAGAAAACCGTCCCGCAGAGTAAGAAAACAATCTTTATTTCTAACCATCCTTTTAGCTACTCTTCTGCTGCTTTTAGATTTCAGCTAGCTTTTTGCCTCTTTTCTCTTTAACTCAGTTCTTGAAGTCGTCTTCAGGAAGTTGAGCTTCTCTTGTTTGAAGCTTGAGGTCATTTCAGGCTGAAGGGAAATAAAAATAGCACTCCGCGGTCTCCGGAGAGATGTTTTCCCGCCTCACCTCTCCTGCTCTCGAAGCGTGTTCCTTCTCTCCTTTTCTCTGATGTCGTTTGTCTGATTATAGATCTGTCCTCCCAATTCCTTTGCAGCGATTTCTAAAAGTCTGGAGCCGGTGACGGGCCAGCTGAACAACACGATAGCTGCTAAACTGACCGCCGTGGAGGTCACCCTGAAAGACAACATCAGCAAGGTGGTCAAATCCAAGGTGGGCATCCGTCTGCTTCGTGTTTATTAGAGTTTCTGTAGTTGGTATTTCAGGAGGTTTCTCTGGACTTCCTGTTTCTCAGAACCTCACCGACGCCATCGGTCGAGCAGCAGCCGAAGCGATACAGGGACCCATCCAAGCAGCCTACAAAGACGCTTTCCAGAGCACCGTGCTGCCCGTGTTTGAAAGAGGCTGCCAGACCATGTTTCAGCAAATCAACGACAGCTTCAAACAAGGCACGCACGAATGTAAGCACAACTTCCCACAGAAACCTTCTTCTGACAGTTTGTGGTGGACCAGAGAAGTCTGGCAGCAAACAAACTGATTCAAGTTATCTCAAATGTGTATTTATTTGTTTTTGGGGGGGCAGAAGAAGAGCTGAGACCTCAGTGGTTTTGGTGACTAATCAGGAATAAATGCAGGAAAACCAAACTTGTTAAACCAAACCCTGCAGCCATGTTAGGCGTGTTTTTATTCCCTTTACGGGAACTGCTTGGAGCAGAAAGCTTTGTTTAGTCCAGGAGGTAAAATTAAATATTATTAAGATTATTTTGGGATCGTTGCATCTTCAGGTTTGTTGTCAGAGTCATCCTGAGTGTTGGACCTCAGTCCAGTGTTTGTTTTTGGTCGAGACCCCCCCGATCAGACCTCAGTGTGTCTCTCAGTCGTTTAAAGGGTTAATGTTAGGCGTTAGATTAGTTGAGGTGGTGTCTCACTGGGCTGTAAGTGTTGGAGGGAGTCTCTAAAATGTCTTGGAACGGTCGTGGGGGGGTCTTGGTTTCCCCTCATGAGGCTCGCAGTTTAATTACTCGAACTCTGAAGTTGTTGAAATAATTAGTTTGATGCATTTCTCTCAAAATAGTCTCAGAGTTATTCTGGGCGTCTCAAACTTTAGTTTCTGTGAATTCCAGGGCTGCATTTTGACTCCTGCACAGGAGATGACAGAAACATCTGAGGCCAGGTCTGAAATAATAATTATTTAAACCTGTTTTTATTGCAAAGGTGTACTCCAGTTGGTTAAATCCTAAGCACACCGAGGCGAGGACGATGTGAGCGAATCAAACATTATGCACATGATTTTTAAAAACTTGGTCGCTTAAAAACACGGCCCAGACGCTCAGATATCAGTCAGGCAGAAAGTTTTGGGTCTCCAACATAAAACCCTTTAGTGGTGCTGCAGAGACGATGTAACTCTGTTAATGCAGATTATAATAAACTGCAGCGTGTTTGAGTTCGTAGTTCAGAGCGAGTATCTCTTAACATTAACTGATGAGTTTACATAAATAAATGAAGGCAGTTTGATATTAAAGTGAGTCAGAGGAAGAGGAGGAGCCTTCATTCTGACCTTCATCTCTGCAGACATCCAGCAGCTCGATACTCACATGAAGAACCGGAAGCAGAGAGAGCAGGACGCCCGGGACCCCATGATCGGGCAGCTCCAGCAGATGATCGACAGCTTCCAGAGCTCCACCGATCAGCTGGCCAGCAGCATCACAGCCACCGTCCGGGCCGAGGTCCAGCACCAGATGCAGATGATGGTGGGAAAGTATGTATCCGATACTGCGGCACCAGCGTTTACACACACACCACCCTGAGCACTAAACGGAGAGCTGCTTTTAACGTTTTACTCACAGAGACCGACAGATCAGGTACGTAAATCAGCAGATGTTTGCAGCTGTGCCCACTGAGCAGCTGCAGAATGGATTGGAGAGTAAAAACAAGCAAAGCCTAATCCTGAGGCTAATGTAGGAGCATATTTTTTGTCAGGTCTCTCGTTCCCCGTGCAATTAATTCACCAGCCTCCAGAGTTTCTAGATTATCAGGGGTGAAGCAGACAGGAAGTGGCTGAACAGCTAAAACTTTAGATCTGAAGAAAGAAAATGACACTTTCAGGGGATGTTAAGTCAAACTAGAGAACTGAAGAAGCTGAAATTAAGTTGTTGTTAAAGCTAAAAAATAAGTTGGTAGCATATTAGCAAAACGCTAGCTAAAAGCTAACCATATCAGAATGGCAGCTAAAAACTAAAAGCTGCCAAAAAAAAGTAAAAAGTGGACAAAAACCAACAGTCATAGCACCCATCTCCTGAATGAGCTGCGTGGTTTGATATTTGCTGAAATATAAAGTCTGCAGAATAAACAGCACAGCGATCTGAGGTCTGGATCTGCGTTCTCAGTGTAAGAGTCTTTATTTCCTGCTGTAAACTGTGCGTTCTCCTCAGTCTGCAGGAGTCCATTCTCAGCCACGTGCAGCGGATCGTCAAAGGGGAGGTGAGCCTGGCCATGAAGGAGCAGCAGGCGGTGGTCACCTCCAGCATTATGCAGGCCATGAGGTCTGCGGCTGGAACCCCCGTCCCCACGGCGCACCTCGATTACCAGACGCAGCAGGCCAACATCCTGCAGTTCCTCCAGCAGGGCCAGCTCAACCAGGCCTTCCAGCAGGTAATCAGAGCCGGTACAGAGCTCTGCAGTCACACGCCGCTGCTCGTGTGCACCGAGGGCCTCAGCCTCCACCATGACCTGTGTGGGCTGCAGGCTTCATTACACTTGTTTGTATTCTCTGGTCCTGCTCTCGGCTCTGCAGTAGTCTCAGCGAGGTGCTTCCTGTTTAACACCCTGTTGTGGTTAACCATCAGATGGTTAATGTTACGACTCGGTCGACCTTAACGAGTCTTCCCGGTGCTCTCTGATTAAAGGCGGAGCTTCTGTGAGACGTTAACAGCCCTCTCCGTGCGTCTCGCCCCGCAGGCTCTGTCGGCGACCGACCTGAACCTGGTGTTGTACGTGTGCGAGACCATCGACTCGCAGCAGGTGTTCGGTCAGAGCCCCTGCCCTCTCAGCCAGCCGGTGCTGCTCTCTCTCATCCAGCAGCTCTCCTCCAACCTCTCCACCCGCTCCGAGCTCAAAATCAGGTGAGGAAGACGAGCCGAGCAGCCTGCTAAATGTTTCATCTGGATTAAATAAACAGAGCAGGGAAGACAGATTGTTTTCTATAATAAACCATGCAGAAAAGAAACAAACAAGGAGCTGAACACAAACATCAACAGAGTTTTCAGATTGTTTCTTTGCATCTATCTCTTTAAAGCAACCCCAAAGATAATAAAGGTACTTTTACCTTTGTTATGTTTGAATTTACTCAGTCTTTCTAAGCTTTTACCTGTCTGACTCTTATTTAGAATAAATATTTAGAATAAATGACACAAAATCTGATGCAGAAACTCGACTTTCTTCTTGTTTATTTATCACTTTTTTTTAAATGTCAATAAGATGAAGATGAAATGTTATTCTGTGTTTCAGTAATATATGAAAATCTGCATTATTGATACCAAAGAAGCAAACTCGTTGCTTTTTATTAATATTTCAGCTTGGTAAAAACCAACGTCTCCGTGTGACAAAAATGGAAACAAACAAATAAAACGGACAGAACATTAAAACATCTTGCATTATAAACCTTAACATGCTGAAATGACGTTTTCCTTCAAACACTAAACGTCTTAACGTCCATCCTGACCGCCGCGAGGCTCGTTCTGCTTTCTTTCTTTATAAATTTCATCGTGTTCTCGTCTCGTAGTTTTCAGTTTTGGATCAGAAACCTGTAAACGTCTCTCAGATCCTCTGCGCTCCGTCGGTAATAAAGCCAGCCTTCGTCTAAACTCTTCCTCGCCGTCTAGTCTCCGCCGTCCGCCCATTATTCAGCGTCTCCTGTGGGCGCAGTGGTGCTGAAGTGCTGACCCCATCACGGCGCTCCGTCTGCTGCATGGCTGCTCGGGGAGCGCAGCCCGGCCCGTGAACGCTATCACACATTACAGGAGCTCGCTATTCTTCTTCCTGTTTGATGTTTTATTCTGAAAGCCGGCACGTCTCAGTAAAAGGCCGTTCCTTCGCTCCTTTCTTTGTACTTTCCCGAGTCTTATCTCCTTGTTTTCTGCTCCGTCTGCTTCACGCTGCAGCTGGTAGAAAGGCGTGGCCGCGGTCATAATTAAACTAAGAGCTCGCAGATTGACGGCTGGGCAGAGTCGTGGTGGACGTTCTGACTCAGCAGCTTCCTGAGACGTCTCTGCATGTCCTCCCCGTCATCCTGACACGATGAATCAAAGAAAACTACAGATGAGATCATTCCTCCACGAGCAGAAACATCAAGGTTAAATCTGGATTCTGTGCATGGAGGCGAAAAACGATGTTTTAATTTGTCTTTTCTTTCATTCTGGAGGAAAGAATTCCTCGAGGTCGTCTTATCTTTTCCCTCGTTTTTTTATTTTTAATCTTTTTTTATCTGATAAGATAAAACAGATAAGATCTGTTGTCGTTTATCTCCGGACAGCCACCTTTTTAATATTAAATTTGGCACAAAGACACAATACTTTATGACTTGCGTTGACTTTGGTGAGAAAATAAAAATATATGATAACGGAATAAATTAAACTAAAATGAACGGAATGTGGCAGCATGCTTTAATAAAACATGGAAGGCAGTGATCTAATGGAGGCGATTGGGTTGATGGTAAAACACAGAAAAATAAATAAAATGAGATAAAAAACAAACAAACCCCGACAGCACGGGTGTGTCAGTAAGATCCTGAGCTACTTCAACCTTAAAATGACTCTTTTTGTTCTTTACTTTAAGGAACAGTTTGAGTTTTATTCATGCAGGAAAATCTCACTAATTAGGAGATAAAATCAGGCAATAAGGAGCTCAGTGGGCATCGTATGAAACACGCAGGTTTCCGCAGGATCACAGAGGCCTTCTGATGGGAATCCCGCGCCGTGAAGACCGGGGGAAAACGGCGGTCCGGGTCGGGTCATTAACTGGCTGCGAGGAACATGTTATAAAACCGGAGCGGGGAGTAATGTGAAGCCAGGGAGCCTCGGCAGCAGTTAAATGTGTGTATCTGCAGCGACGGGCAGGTGATTCTCTGCAAGTTAATAACTTTCAGAAGGACGATCTGAGCAGCGACATTAAAAGCCTTCTTTTAAAGAGCGTGCTGGCGGCGCTCCGGCGACCTGGCAGGAAGCCAGCAGGCGGTCGGAGGACGGCTCTGTGGTTCCGTACCACCAGATGTCTGACTTTGAGTTGGAGGTGATCACGAAGAACCCGGTTCTGCTGCAGAACCGAAAGTTATTCCTTGTGATCACCCGCTGCCGATAAAGGCAGGCAATCATGTAACTGCCTCTGGGTGTGTTTGACTGTTAGCAAAATATCTCACGAACCATGGTCAACACAAAGACAGCTCGAACGCTGTCATTTTTACAGCTACTGAGCTCAAACGTCTAACTTCTGAGTGCTTGAGGTCTAAAGTCAGCGATGAACCAGAGTTGTGTTGAAAACTTTTAAATCCCACCTTTAGGATCGTTGTTCCCAGCCGTCTTTACCAAAGAGACCACAGGTCTTTCAGATACTTTCCTGTCCTCCACTTTCCTCTTTGTGATGGACACAAACAGGGACTGAAACTGAAAACCAGAAAACTTTCAGACTTTCAGGATTAGGACTTTATCTCATTTCTTTAATTTGATTATAATCTGGTTCTATTACAACAGAAGCTGTTCATTCTCTGACCCTGTCCTCGTTTCATCCCCCCCCAGCTACCTGGAAGACGCCGTGATGAACCTGGACCACAGCGACCCCCTGACCAGAGACCACATGTCGTCGGTTCTGACCCAGATCCGACCGAAGCTGATCGCCTTCCTGCAGCAGGAGCCCCACAGTCCGCTCAGCAAGAGGGCGCGGCGCCTGCTGATGATGCTGCAGGGGCTGGTCAGCCATTAGCCCCGCAGCGGCACGCGGCGCCGCTTCTCCAAGAATGTTTCAGAGGAAGGAACCATCAGGGACCGCTCCGACCTGCTCCGACCCGCTCCGACCACGTTCTGGGATCTGAGCTGCTTCTCCTCCCGGTTATTTCCCCTCGCATCGATCGTGTTATTTAGTTGAATCATTTTGTTGTTGTTGGCGCTCAGGTCAGAACCTTCGTTCCTGTCTCGGTTCTGAAGAAGACTTAAAGAACGCCCAGCCTGGCGCGGCTCGTCCTGTTTCCGTTTGAACGGCCTGAAGAGCAGCTTGTTTGTTTCTTTCTTTCTTTACCCGACTGGAATTCCCAGAATCATGCTTCTTTCAGTTCAACCTGGCGACCCAAAGCTGCACCTTTTCTCTCGTTTCTCTGTAGGCTGGAGGCAACATTCTGGCTGAAATAACTGTGAAAAAACAAGTTTTCACACAAATTTTATTTTAGAATTGGATCAAAGCAGATTTGACGTGATAGCTAACAAACAAACTGCCTCTTTTTTTTTGACGTTTCTTTAAAATCTGATCCGAGTTCTGCAGCCGTCCTCGTTATCTCCTACATGTTAGCTCCTTTTTATATATATAAATAAAAAAAGCATTTAGCATTTGTAAGCCATGTATACTTGCTTAAAAAGTTGTAAAAGTAGATGAATAATAACATTTTGATTGTTACTGACCTTCTTTTTTTCAAATAATGTGCAGTTACTTCTCTTAGACTGTAGGGGGCAGCACCTATTCGGTCTCCCTGCTTTCCATGTTTAGGTTTTGGGAAATCATTCCTGCTTTTTGCTTTTTGTTTCAGTATGTTTAAGCAAACGAGCAGGTTGTGTCTTGTTTTGTTGACAAACTGCAGGGCGGCTGATTGTAAAATAAAGGAATCGTGTGTTTAGATTCTGTTGGTTTTGTCTAGAAAGTGCCTTACTGTCCTCCATCTGTGTTCGACAGCGTGTAAGGTTAAAGTGAGACACACAGCTGCTTTTTATTTGTTCCTGCTGAGGTGGATCAGCAGAGGAGAACCTGTTTTTATTTGACAGAAGTCCGCTTCGACCCGTTCAAAGTGTGGAAGTTCTGCTGTTTCTCTCTGTTTCCTCCCGCCCGGTTCTGTTGTTTATAGTTTGTTTTACCTGAATTGTTTTGGAATAAAAAATGACGATAATAATCGAACCATGAGCAGTTTGTGTGTGTTTACAGAAATATTTTAATTTCAGCTTTGGCTGCTGACTTTAGTTCATCCTGATCTACATCCAACGGTTCCTCTTTAAGTCATTCTGAAATGCAGGTCCGCACTCAATGTAAACAAACCACTTTTATCTGCATACTTCAGCCAACAACACCACTCATTTATTCAGTTTAGTTTATTTATCAGTAAACATATCAGAGACGGTCAGTCCTTAAAGTTTTCAGCTCTTCGCCCACAGAGGGCTCCTGTTATATTATTAGTAGTACTAGTAATACTGCTAGCAGCATTAGTAAAAGTACTAGTAGTAGTAGTATCGTTGTTGTTATTAACCTTCGTATGACCTTCATGATGGAAGAAGCAAAAAGAGGATTATTTCAGTTTTCTTGCAGAGCTCCATCCATCAGGGACTCTGCTGTCCTCCTCTTCCTCCTCCTCCTCCTCCTCAGCACGCGCCTCCCATCAGCTGCTCTCAGAGCGGAGCTGCAGCAGAGAGGAGGAGAACCGCAGGAGAACCGCAGGAGAACCTCTCTCCAGCCCCCGGACTGCAGGATTTCCTCCCCCCAGCAGGATCGGACTCTGGAGGTCCGGATCGGGACTGAAACTCGGGACTCGGGACTCTGAGGACGAACTTTCGGGTCGGGATGTGGTCTCTGCTGAACTCCGCGCGCCTCCTGATCCTGCCTGTTGCTCTGCTGCTCGGTGAGTTCAGAACATCCTTCAAACCCAGAGTTTGTTGTTTGTTTGTTTGTTTGTTTGTTTGTTTGTTTGTTTGCGCTCCTCCTCTCTGCGGCTGCAGGGAGGATCCGGGAGCAGGTTCTGGTTCTGGTTCTGGTTCTGGAGGTTGATCCGGTTCTGGACTTCTTGGTTCTTGTGTATGTGTGTTTAAGATGCAGTCCTGATCCGTGTAGAGCTGCTGGTTTGTCCCGTGAGCCTCTGCGGGGTTCGGGGTTTCCCGCAGCATCCTCCTGCTGAGGAAGAGGAGGAGGAGGAAGGTGCTGCGGGACCGATCCGGTCTGAGAGGGACCGGATCGGTCTCCTGGTCTCTGCTGCAGTGGGGGGTGTCTCAGAACCCCTCAGACCCCCTTAGACCCCACAGACCCCCTCAGACCTCCTCAGACCCCCATAGACCCCACAGACCCCCACAAAGCCCCTCAGACCCCCACAAAGCCCCTCAGACCCCCACAGAGCCCCTCAGAGCCCCTCAGACCCCCACAGA
>NC_051440.1:26025508-26032922 GCF_001649575.2 Kryptolebias marmoratus | reverse complement strand
CTCAGACCCCCACAGACCCCCTCAGACCCCCTCAGACCCGCTCAGTTTGCAGAAGTGCGCCCCCTGCTGTTGAGGGATCAGAGCTGAACGTCTAGAAGGTGAAGTTGCAGAAATCTGATCCACTGAATGCAGAAACTGATTTTATTTAAATTTTTTCTGAAAGAAAAAAATAATTTCCAAAACAAAAACAAAGATTTATTTATTTTTCTTCTTTAAACATGGAGCTCGACTCTCTGCTTCTCTGCAGTCACTGATCAATGTTTCAACAATCTGGGACAGAAACAAACAGAAGCTGCTTCTTAACAGTAAAACAACAACAATACAACAACAAAACAACAATAATACAACAATAAAACAACAATAATACAAATAAAGAACAACGACTGCAGAGCTCATAAACCCACGTTTTATTCCCAAAGGAAAACAGGAAACACATCAAATGTTGAATTTGTTTTTAATAAATGAAGAGATTTTAAATCTGTTGCCAACAACACATCTGCCTAAAGTTGTTCCAGATGTTTCCCTCCATGAAGCAGCAGCGGTTCTGGATGGTTTGGACCCGTCTGACCTCAGAACAGTTCTCCTCTTTGGTCCAGAGGAGACACAGCTGTTCACAGCTGGCTTCTTCTTTGCCTGATAGAGCTTTAAGCAGCATCTGTGGACGGCACGGTGAACTGTGTTTACAGAACAGAACCAGAACCAGCCTTGACCTTTGACCTCAGATTCTTCAGATCTGTTGATGATGTCATGAACTGGAGATGATGGGAGATAATTTTCCTCCCAACCATCGTCTTTCTGTCCGTTGATCGCTGTGATCTTCTGCTTCTAACTTTAAAGAAATGAGGACGGGATGTCCGTCCCCTGGGACGGTGAGACTGAGGGAGGAAAAAAAGGGGACAAATTTCTTGCCGATGGAGATGAAAGATGAATGAATCACATCTGTGTCCTGACCAGGAAATGCTTCTCACTCCTCAGCTTTTCTGCCAAATCTTGTGTTTGTGTCATCGTTGTTAATGAATTATCTGCAGCTGTGATTCCAACTGGAAACAGTAAAATATTTGTTTCACGTTGCTGTGATCTTAAAGGATTGTTGCATTTATTCGGCTCCGTTCTGAAATATTTAGAAAAGACGAGACAGAGAGCTTGAAATCCTTAGTAATTAAAGTAATAAATTAAACAGTTTTCTTTCTCAGTGATCGACACGAAGACTGAAACCTTTTCACTCCAGCGTTGTTCGGTTTAACGTTTAAAAGTGTAATATTTCTGAATCCCTTTTAATCCTCTGAGTTTTTAAACAAAACGTGATGTTTCAGTAAAGCTGTGAAGGTTTATTAAACGCACCAGATGAGCAAAAAGCTGCTTTAAAGGAGCTCTGAGGAACATCTATCGCCATCTAGTGGTCATCTCAGTGCAACTGCTGATGGAAACACAAACTTGCAAAAAACAAAACGAAACTGAGCGTGTTTGCATGAACTTCTTGTCAAATTCAGGCTCTGGAATTATAGAAACTAAACTGAGAAACCTTCAAGACGTCCGCAACGACTCTGGGACTGATTAGGGACATAATTTTCACCAGCGCAAGGAAATGGAGAATTCTGGCGCTGGTGTTGAAACATGAATGCTGTTTGCAGTTATCTGCAGAGGAAACCAAACTGAGGATAAATGAGGACATAATTGGGACATTTTCCCGTTTGGACAAAACCAGCTGAACATAAAAAATCTTTCAGGTGGACAAACATGATCACGCAAACGTCACACGAGGAAATCACGTTTTCAGACTGCAGCACATAAATTTGCACGTCGTTTGCAGCTGCAAACGTGTCGAAAGTTCCAACTAAGTGTGAAAATTAATTTGGGTCTCCATCAGCTGCAGGTCAGGGAGATGATTGGACGTCCTCAGAGGTCACGGTTTGAAACTGCTCTCAGGCACCGTTTCTGTGACTTGGATCCATGAGAAGTGTTTTTTTTTTCAGCCACGGTTCAACGATCCGGCCCCTCGTCAGCCTTCAGACTCGTTAAAGTCGCTCGGCGTTTCTCAGGGATCTCTGACTCTTAGAGACAGAGTTACGAAGAAGTGCAACTTTATCTCAAGAAGAACAAAATGTTTTTGCTTTTCTTCTGCGTCAAACGTCCGAAGCTCAGAGAGAGACGTGTTTTTTCTTCTTCTTGGTCCGATAATCACATTAAAAGCAGTTTGACTTTTAATTGTCCTCTTTATGCTGCTTCTCGGTGACATTTTTATTTAATTTCCAGCAGCCTGAAATCCAGAAGTAAAAAGATTTCTCATTAAAACTGATTTAAAAGTCTCTTGAAGAACCTCCTGCCTTCTTCCCTTCCTGTTTCCTTCCTTCTGCTGCGTTTCTCTGCAGACATTTTTATCGCATAATTTTAAACTTTCCGTCTCTCATCTCTGCCCTTCAACTCCTCCTCTTTGTTCTTTACCACTTTTTCATCAAAAAGATCAGAAATCCAACCAGAATCTTCAGACAAATCAAAGAAAAAAACTCTCTTTTTATGTTTTTTATCTAGTTTTTATATTTTTATGTTTCTTTTGTTGCTGGTTGACGGGTTAGTCCTCTCAGGAGATCAGAGGTGGAAGTTCCATCATTTTGTTTTTAAAAATTAAGATTCAGATTTTAGTTTTTCTTACCTTGACCAGCATTACGCAGGACAATATTTTACCAGTGAATGACAGTTTGAGTCAGAAGAGCCAGGCCCCGCCCTCACCTGCCACCTGGCTCACCTGGTCTTTACTCCAGGGCGGCGAGGAGGCGGGGGTTCCTTGGCCCAACCGAGCTCACAGATGAGCTTCTTCTTCCTCTGTCCTTAAATGTTGTTTTAATCAGTTTTAGTCTGAGTCTTGGCCTCAGCAGGAGGAGTTCAAGTGTCTGGGTGTCCGCTTGACGAGCGACGAGAGGGCGGAGCCAGAGACGGACCGCCGGATCAGGATCTGTCGTGGTTAAGAAACCGCTAAGCTGGAAGTGAAAACAGTCCTGTGGATAAAAATAAAGATTTTATGTTAATTTTGTAGCAAAAAGCAGGAGTAGTGCTCAACCTTAGACTGTAAATAATAATAATAGACATCGGAACAGAACCCGGAAGCTGAAGCAGGAATGGGACCAGCCTTCATGGTTTCAGCACCAGTTTTAAGCCCCGCCCCTCCATGTCAATGAATGAGGCAGTGCCCCTGTTACAAAGTAAAGTTTTTTGTTGATTTCTGTTTATCTGCATTCCAACCGTCTTCTGTGGTCACGAGGTTTGGATCGTGACTGAAAGAACTGAAAGAGTTCTTGGATCCAAGCTGCTGAACAGAACTTCCTCCGTACGGCGGCTGGGCTCAGCCTCGGAGAGAAAGGGAGGAGCTTGAAGTCGAGCCGCTGCTCCTCCTCATCGAAGAGGAGTCGGCTGAGGAGGTTAGGATGCCTCCTGGAGATTTTCCAGACCCGTCCCACTGGGAGGACGTTCCTGGGCAGACCCAGAACTCACAGACGGGATTCCATGTCCTCTCTGGACTCAAACCGCCCGGAGATCAGGAGCAGTCTGGGTTTCCCTCCTGGACCTGGTACCTCCGTGACTTCACCACGGGCCACGGGTCAGAAGAAAGATGTTCAGATGGACTTTGTGAGGGACTTGAACTCTCGTAGCTCGTGACTCCTGATGCAGATTTTTTGTTTTTTTTCTTAGTTCCAGTTTAGAAGTTTCCAACTGACACTAAATGCACCACAAAGACCTCAAGCCTGATTGCGTCAGTGTACCTCAATAATAAAAGAGGGAATTACTGAGCTGTAGAAAAGGATCTCAAGTGGCGTGTTTCAACCTGAACGACCTGCTCATCCACCCACTTCACACTCATAATGAGAGGCAGCGCAGCGGCTCCGAAGGTGCTTTTATCTTACATAACTTAAAGACAAAATGTACAACTGGAAATAAAGAGAGAGACCAACTTTACCTCCGTGTTTCCCAGTTCTGGTCCTCCGAGGCTGAAGGCGGAGCGATAATGTCCGTGTGTTCACCTGTCCTTACTGACCAGTTAATCCCATTCAAGATGGCCGCCACAGCCAAGAAACACTGAGCTCAAATCTGGAGCGTTAGTAGCTGAGAGTCGTCTGTGTTTAAACTCTGTTAGCAAAATATCTCAGGAACTGCTGGCTGTTTTTTTTTTATTGAAACAAACCATCGGCTGCACATCTACAACTGATCAACCCAATCCAAGATGGCCGCCACAGCCAACTGACTTCTGTCTATAATTTGGTGTGGTAGTAGCTGAGAGTCGTCCACAGGGCATGCTCGAGGCACTACGTTTTCTGCAACGTATTAGCTTAAGATTTTAGCATTAATTCTCTGTTAGCAAAATATCTAATGATTAAATGTTCATCTCCAGCTGACGGACATCAAGATGGCCGCCACAGCTAATCACCAAAATGACTATAACTCATTCTAAATTATAAATAATGAGATAAAGAGTCATCCTCCAAGCATCAACACAAGATGTGGATGTGGCGGCCATCTTAAATGATGATTTTCTTGTCGTCGGCTCATCTTCAGCTTCTGCAGAAGAAGAAGGTGACCCGCCAGGTGGAGCGGGGTTGAACGGATTTGTTTCTAGCTGACAGTAATTAAACGAGCTGCGGTTCATCAGCAGAACTTTGAGCTCCAACCAGCCCAGACGGTTTCCTCTGACCTCCTTCGGCTTCTTTAATGAACGCTTTTGTTTCGGTTGTTGCCATTGTTTTATTATCTGCTCGGATGATTGAGTGCAGAGGAGCAGCCCACCTTTCTTCCTCAGGCTGTTACACAACATCATCTTCATCCTTCATTTCATCTCCTCCTCCTCCGCCTTTCCTTAAGTGTTCCTCTCATCTTCTTCTGCAGAACATAAGCGATAAGTGGCCACGCACATTTAAATGCTTCACTTGCTCTGAAAGCAAAGCGCTGTTAACGTTTGGACCTTGATCCCGTCCAGGTGGACTGTTGACGCATGTTTACATGAAATTAAACCCTGGAAGTTGTTGTTTCCTTCAGGAGTTTGATTGAAATGAGCTCCTCTCAGAAATAATTAATGAAGAAGCAGCTCTGCGTGAGAAGTTTCACGCGTGTAAACAAACTAAAAGCAGAAATTCACCTGCTTTCAGAAATCCTGCGAGGAAAAGATTCCTTTCAGACGTGGGCACAAGAGAAGTTTAATCTGCAGACATCAGTGAAACTTATAAAACTGAAGGATTTCTTCCTGTTTGGGTTTATTAGGTTTGTTTTACTACTGTTTTCTGTTACCAGCATCTCCAGCCCGACTTCCTGTTTTATTTTGAAGAGTTTAAATCCTCTGCACACCTGGGTGTTATTCCCAATCAGCACAGCTGCTTTTCGTTTTTCTGATGACCTCTTTAGTTCGTGTCTCCTGGTTGTTTCCTCTCTGCTGTGGAAACGGAAATAAGGAGACGGAACCGTATGAATGCTATCATACAGGCGCCATGACAGGAACGCTAACCTCTTCCTGTTCTCTGCAGCGCCATCTGGTGGCCAGAAGTAAGAACAGCAACAACACAGAACATAAATGGCGTCAGTGAGTCGACTTCAGGACACAAAGATCTCAGTTTTTGTTTTGTTCAGTCTTCCTTCTGCAGCTTTATTCTTACCTGTCGTTATCTAATCCTGCATTTGGGTTGTCTGATTGGTCACCCTGAAGGGAGGAACTTAAAACTTTATTTGTTTTATGATTTAAATCAATCAACATAAGGCTGATCAATGAACTGAACCATGGAAATATTATATCTCTTTTATACATATGTTCTTGCAAAAATACCGAATCAGAAACCTTCGCTGTGAGACGTTATCGTCCCATCAGCATCGTAGATGAGTCGCCGCTTCGAGGGTTTTTAAATTCTTTGAAGGTTTCACCTTTTTTCCTGTTTGTAAGGTAAATCTAAACATCTGTGAGTCACTTTGAGGGTCCCTCCCTCCAGCTTTGAGACACTTCTCCACTGGTCGTAGCATCGATTATCACCCTGAAACCCGAAGGAGCGGGCGGGAACCTTCGAGGATTGGGTTGTAATTTATATGGTGGAAAGCGTGTTAGCGTGAGTCCATAGATGTTGTTCGGTTGCCCCAAAATCTATCGATAAACTGCCGTTTTCATTTATTTATTGGCTCTCTTTATTTGGAGACCGAGGATCAGATAGAGAACAGAGGTTGTTTTGTTTTGCAAACTGATAAGTTGAGTGGTAATCACGTCGGCATGCAGAAATCTGTGTAGTAGAACAAATCCCCTCCTCCATCCTCTCACATGAGGGAAAGTGTTGAACGGCTCTTTTAAACGAGTTTCAGGAGGTTAGGAAGAAAAATGCCCTCCCTCTGCTCATACCTAAAGTAAGTCTTCACAAAGTAAAAGTTCTACTTTTAAAGTCAGGTCTGCAAGGATGGAGTGCAGAGAGAGCTGACTCTCAGTGTGAAAGAGGCAGAGGAGAGAAATTGAAATACGGTTTATAGGAACAAAACAGAAGGAAGAAATGTGGAGGTGACTGAAGGAGTTAGAGGAGGAGAAGAGCAGCAGAGAGAGATCAGGACCTGTATTTATCAAGGCTGTCAGAAAAAAGGCCGACCATCATGGATCACTGACCGCAGCCTCTGTACAATTCAATTTAATATGATCTGAAGCCAACAAAAGAGGTCCTGCAGAAGCTCTCCAACTCTGGAAACTTGAAGTAAAAGCCGCCAGAGAGAGAGAAAGAGAGAGTCAGAAACGGAAAAAAGGAGACAGTTAATGCATCAAACCTGCAGTGATGTGAAGAACAAAAATCTGTTTTCCACGAGGAAGACTCTGAGACGAGGAAACAAACAAGGAAGCATCTGATGGTGCTGTCATCAGGGAAACTATAATCAGACTTTCCTCCAAATGGGATGAAAATGTAATAAAGCTTGTTACGGTTATGAAGCACTTTTCTATCAGAGCTGCTCTGATCTGATCTCTGCTGGGGGAGGCTGAACAGCCGTACTGCAGCTGAAGTAAAAAGCTGCTGTTCGGGACCGCCGAGGCTTCCTTCTTTCTCTCCATAAGCTGCGGCTTGTTGGGAAGCTGTTAAAGCTTTATTATATGATTATTCTGCTGCAGCCGGAGACGTTAACAACCATCTTTCAGCAACATCTTATGGGAAAAAAACAAAACAAAACAGGGACTCTCTGGAGAAGATTTCCTAATACTAAAAGTATTTTAAGCCTTTTTCAAGCACTAATCAAACCCTTCAAACTGGGGTGGGTGATGTTTAGTTTCCAGGGAGTCAAGTTGTTTTATTTAAAGCAATAAAAGGCTACACACCAAATATTAGTAAGCGTGTTTGACTAAAAAGATGCAGATGTCAGTTTATCGTTCATAGATGCAACAATAGTTAATATTTCATCCATTCATTAGTGGTGCAGTGGT
>NC_051440.1:26020092-26025408 GCF_001649575.2 Kryptolebias marmoratus | reverse complement strand
AGCCTGTGGTTGTATGAAAACAGAGAAACAAAACACGACACATTCTCAAATGCACGGTCCCATCTGATTCCACACAAATGTTTGAATTTTATTCAGAAAGTTCTTCGCAGCACCTTTAGCAGTTTTGTTTCAAAGTGCTTATTGTGTATTCTCTGTCTTTGTGCATCTGCAGATAACAGATTGTAAGAATAAATGTACAGGAGGTGCAGGAAGTGGCTGAGCATTAATAAAAGATGTGCACGCCTCCTCGGATGAACATATATGCAGCCTGCAGCTGCCCACGTGGACCCGTGTGTGTGCGTGAAGGAGGTGAAGTGGACGAAGCGGCCACGCGTCTGCACGCCGAGTGCTTTGGGGCTTTGAGATGCAGAAAGAAAAGAATCGACCGCAGCCTCTTTCAGAAACCACACAGTCAAGATGAATCCAACACAGGAGAGGAGAAGTGAATAGAAAAGCGATGAGAAACTGAAACTAAAGGCTGAAGGTTGAGGAAGACACGTCTGGCTGTCTGCTTGGCTTGTTTACAGGTGAATCGTCCTGCAGAGACGTTTAGATGGCAGGAATTTAATAACGTCTGACCTTTTCTATAACTTGTAAAGTTTTATTGCTCTACCTTTCCTTCACATTTCATACAGAAAACCTCTTTATAAAACTGTGACAGTCTGCTTTGATTTGTTTAGGAGCCTTTCTTCATCGTCTCCCTGCACCTTTTTTTATTTTCTTACCTTGTAGTCGTCCTCCTGTCTCGGAGGCAGAGCAGTTTGTTCTCCCTGAATGCTCGTCACGTCGAGAACATTTGTTCAAGAGATTCAGCTGATTGCTGTTAGTGTTGAGGGGCTGAAGGAGCGAGGAGGAGGAGGGTGGGGGCCCTGCAGCGGAGCCGAACAGCAGGCGTTACAGTCGTACACCTCAGCCTCTCGTGCACTTTGGGTGTGAAGGAAGAGCAAAAAAGAGCTCCAGCAACAAAACGTAATCAAGTCATTTATGTCCTGGGACAAAACTTTGTCTTTTTATGGCCACATGGGTGCAAAAAATGGCTTTTTTCTTTAAAAAAAGGTGATATTATTATTTCAAACTTTCACGAAAACCTTTAAAAACTGAAGGTTTAGAAGCTGAAGGAGATAAAACTTTCAACCAGGAGAGCAGAGTTTATCTTTTAAAGCCAGTTCCTCACAGAGCCGCGCTGAAAGCTAAAAGCTAAAAGCTAAAAGCAGCAGAAGTCTAGCTATATGTTGAATAAGAAGACAAAAATAGAGCAAATAAGCTAAAATAGATTTCAGAGCACAATGAACTGAAGAGTTTAGTGTATTTCTATGGAGAAATATTTGGAAATAAAGTGAAATATTTTGAAAAGTATAAAAATGACAAAAGTCAAAGTTGCGATCTCCTAGATGAGTCGAATGTTTTCATATAAGAACGGCTGAATCAGCAGGAAGTTGTATCAGCGTTCACACAATCTGAGCAGCTCTGCAGGGCGACAAATTAATGTGCACGACCAAGAGTACGGTTCTGCGAGGCGTGGCTCGCTGCTCGCTGCTCGCTGCTCGCTGCTCGCTGCTCGCTGCTCGCTCTGTCACAAACACTCACAACAAAGTCAGACCAAAACTGAAGAGTCGCTGATTTTCTCGCAGTTTTTACTCCCAGCTAGTCTCCAACGTGTCGTCAGCTGCGATAACCAGGTTAGTTTATCTGTTTAACAGGGAAACAAACTTTGTGAGTCGACCACTTGATGCTACAAACTACAGGATCCATTTTAAACCCAAAAGGTTCGTCTGATCAGGAGCATAAAAAGATGAGTCTTTTGTTGCTTTAATTCGAACAAAAAGCTCCTGAAATCCAGCGACAGATCCAACGTTGCATCCTGATAGAACTCCCATTCAACACAGATATGACGATCAGCCACAGGTTCTTTTCTAATCAACAAAGATTCAAATTGAAGACATTCATCAGCAGAAACACAGCACTTCCTCTCACACACAAACTGCGAGCTAAAGTAACGTCCTCCGAAGGATTCATTTCAGTTTGCACACAGGTAAAGAGAATAAATGATGTTCTTTATAAACATCCGCCTCTGGGACAGAAAACGGGAGATTAGGTTTCTGCATGTTGGAGGTGTTTTATATTTAGAGCCTGCAGGAGAAGCTGGAACAGGTTTCAGATGATTTTAATGAGTAAATTCCTTCTCTTCTGTAAAGAAAAGCATCATCTGATCCTGAAGTGTTGAAGGGAAACGATCATAGGACTTTTTAAAAAGCAGAACAGAAATGTTCAGCTTTTAAATAATCCCAACCTACAGCTGGAAACTGTTTCGGTTTTTGACTTTTGTTCTGTTTGTTTCTTTGGATTTTAAGCTTTTCTCATCAGGGTTAAGATTTATTTTTTATTTTTTATTTAGGAAGTTTAAAGAGTTCTGCAGCGCCACCTGGTGAGCAATTTATAAAAGCTAAATTAAAAACAAAATCTATTTATTTGTGTTTTTCAGGCTTTTACTCCAAATATGTGTCACGGGTGACATATTTGGAGTAAAAGCAGTCACAGCGAGTAATTTCTCAATATTAAATTATTATTATTTTCAGATTCTTCAAAGCGATCCAGAGTTTGTTTAAATTTGGTGATTTATCTCCGGGCAACAAGACAGATTTCCGGTTTGAGAACTTAATTTTTGTTAGTCCGGAGTGACGTCATCGGGAATCCCCAAGCTTCACAATGACGCCAAACATTATACGAAGGGATTTCCCGGAGTCGCGGCTGCTAGCAGAAAGAAACGATCAGTTTTAGAGGAAAGCTAAAGGATTAGAATTAAAAGGATTAATTCTGATTTAAAGGCAGATCAGGAAGATTAAATGAGACTGAGTGTCTTTATAAACTCATTTTTAAACAAATCTCATCTTTTTAATCATTCTGACTCATTTTATTTTTAAATAATTAAAGGCCGAGCATTCCCTGAATGAATGCATATCACCCGCCGCCTTTTAAACTGAGACCGTCAGAGTATCTGAGGGGAACGACTCTCAGCTACCACCACACCAGATTTCAGTGAAGCGAGATTTATTTATGCAGCACTTTTCAGCAGCAAGGCGATCCAAACAGAAACAACAACAGAATAAATTACAGAAAAAACACATCAATCTTAAATGAAATATAGGATAATCTAAATAAAATCATAATAAAGTTAAAGCTGAACTAAACAATTAGGAATCTGACAATCTAACAATATCTAAAATATGAGCTAAGATAAACTAAACTAAACTTTAGCTCAGTATCTGTAAAACTGACAGAGCCAGGTTGAAACAATCACCGGTTTAGGAGATATTTTGCTAACAGACGGTCACATGACCACACACAGACGCAGGATGTTAATCAGTAATTTTAGGTTCTTCATCTTTGCTACTTTAATGATTTAGTTTGTTTGTTTTTGAGGTTCAGAAAGCGAACCTGCAGAGTTCCTGTTTGGATCTGAATCTGTGTGTGTGTGTGTCTCCACACACTAGTGCAGCTCATACGTGTGCCTGTGTGTGTGTTTTATATGCATGCACCCCGGAGTGTGTTGTGCGTCGGGGGAGCGAGGTGCTAACGGTGATAAGTTACAGCCGCGGCTTCAGGTGTTACAGTCAATAAAAGCTCATTAACTCAACAAGAGGGTCAGTGGTTCCGTCCACCACAATATACCTCCCACTTTGTCTTCTCGCTGCGCAGTGTGTGTGTGTGTGTGAGCTGCTGGATCGATGGGTCTGCATGGTTCATTTCCTCTGATTTTACCAGGTGGGAGGACGAGGAGGCAGCAGACTAATATGAATAAAGGCGATTATGAAATAATTTGTCATAATGAATGTAAATGATCACGCACACCCATTTATCTCATTGCTGGCGTTTGGTTTCAGCTCATGTTAGGAATGTTAAACTCCAGGAATTCCTGTTCTGATCCGTGACGTGTCTGTTTTCTAGCAGATATTCTGATTCTTCATGTTAAAATTAAACGTGGGACGCTTAGAGAAACCTTTCTCGAGGAAAAGTCCAGAATATACATATTTAAATCCTCTTTCAGTGACAGAAATGTGAGTTTTTTCAGGCCTGTATTCCTCTGTGGGCTGGCAGCAGAAATGTGATGGATGAACTCTGACCTGTGGAGGATCTCCTCAGTATCTCTGTCGAGTCTCTGGCATCAGGTTTTGACTCTTAGCTCCTGCTGGAAACGAAAACCGAAGCCGCAGACCGGAGGCTCAGATGATGGGTGAAACCATGACACGTAGACTTCATTCATTCATTCGTTCATTTCGAACCACTGTGGCTTTCATTCTGTGGTTTTCTGTGATTTCCCTTCAGTTTAGGTGTAAGGTGTGTTTGTCCGTGTCCATTCCCCCCCTCAGCCTTTACACGCCATCTTCCCACCGCTGCTTTATTGCTTTACATAACACGGACTAACTAAACTGTTTTTAACTCATCAATCTTTCATAGAACCGGCTTGTGAGCTCTCCTTAACAAGCTTTTAGGCTGAATAATGCACCAGCCGATGGCCGATGGATTCATTTCTGTAACAAACTGAGGAGAAACTCTTTGGATGCGTTTGCTGGAGGCTCTCTGTCCTGCAGAGGGGCCGGTCGGGGGTTAAATGCCTTGCTGAAGGGCACGCAATATGAATGCCTTCACATGTGGTTTGTGCAGCAGCTGTGGTCTTTACTCGATGCCAGCATTAGTGAAATATGTCAGCTTATTGTAAATCGATGTGCTGTGCCCGCTGTGAGCTCTCAGAGAGGAGACGGTGGCTGGAAGGACCGCAGGGCTGCAGCAGAAAGAACAAAAAGCTGGAAAATGTTGCCGGTTTAGTGAGTTTGTGGTTCTTCACCATCCATCCACTTTTTTCCTGCCCATCCATGGTCGGGTTGTGGAGGGATCAGGTCCAGGAGGGAAACCCAGACCTCCAGACTCTCCAGGTGTTTGTGGAGAATCCTGAGGTGTTCCCAAATATCTGGTTCTCCAGGATCTCAATCTGTTGGGATTCGGGGTTTTTGTGTTTTAGTTTAATATTCTTATTGTCTTCATGTTTTCTGCTGTCACCATTCACTCCTCCCTTCCTGCCACGCCCATCTACACCTGCCTCAAGTCTGGATAATTGCTTCACCTGTGCCTGCTTTCCAATCACTTCCTGTTTAAAAACCCGGTCATCTCCTCCACGCCTTGTTGTCTCATGTTTAACCTTAGTTTCTTATTTTGCTGCCACCTCAGCCTTTTCCATCCATCCATCCATCCATCCATCCATCCATCCATCCATCCATCCATCCGTCCATCCATCCATCCATCCATCCATCCATCCATCCA